>NC_069714.1:14237229-14537229 GCF_027358585.1 Pangasianodon hypophthalmus
AATCCCTATCAAACATTATTAAAAAAAAAAAGCATTCAGAGAGTTGGGAATGAGCCAAAGTCCACTGGAAAAGATTCAATAATCACACCCTCTCTATTGCATAGCATTAGGAAAATTTGGTCTTTTTGCCCAGATCACTTTGAGTGGTAGATTGTTGGGGTTCACAGTTATTTTTCTAACGCCTCTGTCTAGGAACCCTTTCAGAAAGCCTTTGTTGTCTCCATTTGCAGAGACAGGGGCTGACGTATGTGCCTCAGAAATTGCCCTGATGCACACCCAAAGTCAGGAGCATGAAATAACATCTCATTCAGAGTTACAGACTCAGCACAGCATAAACTTGTGTTGTCAGAAAAAGTCTTCTCAAAGACACTAAGGTATTTTTTAGATGGCATATATGTTGTCAGTGGTGCTTGACATAGTCAGTTGGCCTTGAGGTCCTTTCTCTTGCAATCTATATAATTTATAGGGACTCTGTTTTGCACTGTTGAGAACTTATATGCTCTTACAAAATGTAACATGGAGGACTCTGGCAAGCAGACTTGATCTGCTTGAGGTTTTTAAAGTATTCTTTACCAAAATAATTGCTGATGTCTATTGCAGGCAAGGGCAGACTGGGAGCAAAAATCAGCCTGTGGATTTGCTTTAAAGTGGCGCTAGTTACTCCACACCTGTCATTTCTCTTTAAGTAGCTTAGTAAAGATTCTGAAAGACTAAACAGCAATAACTGTGTGATTCTAGCACATTACAAACCAGTTCTAGGCTTAAAAAGGCTTATATACAATGCTTATCATTCCTTAGCCTTATTTAGCTAACATGGCTAGGCCACCGAGTACCTGCTGTCTTCTACTCTCTACATCATCATAATCACCAGCAGCCCATTACTTTTAACACATTGCTGCATCTTCCATCAAAACTTTTTTCTTGTGCTTTTTCCACACTGCCATTCCAAATAAAAAGCTCCATAGTGTTCCAAAGCCTGGAAACTATACAAAGCAAACTAGGGATTAAAAACCACAGCATAGAATTACTGAGAAACATGAAAGGCTTTGCGAATATGGGGGAATGCATGAGGAAACGATGAAATAAGCAAAATGAAACGCCAAAAAGGAGTAGCAACTAAAAAATTCCAAATTTTGTTAAATTTTCAGTCCTTCTACTAAACTGAAAAATACCAATCCCAGCTTATAAATGCCACCCTGCCATCACAGATCATTTTCAAAATGCTTAAAGAACAATTCCGGCATAAAATTAGAATTTAATATATTATTTGTCATGGAATGTAGTATCCTACTGCACAGGATTGTATCACTTAATGTCAGTGTTCTAGCAGAATTCATGATCTTGTGTTGTTTTCCTGTTTTCACCCATTGAAGTAGCAAACTCTACAATACCCAGCATGCAATACTCCAATATGTATTTAACCATTGAGAATCCCTACTGATCAACCATTCTGGACCTCTGAGTGAGACACGTCACTCTGATGTCTCACTCTGACATGATCCAGGAAACAAAACACAGCAGTATTTTGATAACATTGTAATGTTCTGGGAAAAAACATACTGATTACTGATTTTTAAATGCAAGCCAGAATTTGTCTTCTATAATGTTGGATTGTGCACTCTATTGACCCGGACATGTGTCCATGTGGCATAACACGCAAGCGGAGTGCATTATTTTTGGATAACATCAGTCTGGAGTGTGTTATTCCACCTATACCACAGCGATTTACCAATTTCAATGTTTCATTTATTAATGAACGACACATTGCACATTTATAGTTAGATTTAATGTCTTGGAACATCTGAGAGACAAATTAGTTCCTGTTATAACTTATGTTATAACTGCAATAAACAGCCATTCCTTCACCAGACTCTCTCTCTCTCTCACACATACACATGCACACACACACACACACGCACGCATACACAAGGACACACACAAAAGGAGCATGTAACGTATTAGTAACGAGCATGTAACGAGCACATTAATATTATCCTTCATGTTACAGCTGGAACTACCTATGTTTTTATACAAAAATAATGCACACATTCTGACCAATCAGATTCAAGAATTCAACTGTGCTGTGGTATAAATTGCTTTAACAAACCAATGTAGCTCTACATCAGTCACGTTCTTACTGATGAGTTGCCTGTAATGAACACATAACTTTGTTCAACTTACAACAGAATTTAAAGCATCCGTCTGGGCATCACCTCGGCTTTCACTGTAACAATATCCCTGATACTGTGATTGTAAAAGGAAAGGTAACTTGCCCACAAACGACAAAGTTGTAAACTTCAAGAGACTTGTATGCCTACATTAATTTCTCTATAGTATAAAGGCTCAGAGTTTCTTTAAGATATGTGTATAAATGTCTGCTCTTTGCAGACTAGACCACCTCTTAGAATCATTTAGCCACTGAAAGGACACCAAGCCATAAGAATCTTCTAAAATACACCATTTAAAAGTGTTACTTTAGCCAAAGAGCACTCGCTGTGTTTTAGTGGTAATCCATAATAATACACAGATATCATTTTAGCTAATGTCGGGTTGATTCCTAGATAAAATTCTTGATAGATACTTCAGTCAGATTATAACCAAGTATCTTATTTGCTAGAGCAATCACATCTACTTCTAACCAGGAGGCACACACTTCTCTGTGTGCAGCCAGTACTTCAAACTGGAGGACTAAAAAAAGGAATTGGTTTTCCACCAAAGAAGATGTAAAAGAAAATGGTGATTCTGTCTGTATTTAGTACAAAAAAGGACAGCAGAGAAGCTCTGTGCCCAAAACAAAAGGATTGAACTGAGATATGAGCAATGCTTGTCTTCACCCATGTAACTACTAGTATGATGGCTAGTAAAGTTGTTAACACAAAGGTAACATTGCTAGCTAGCATTATGGTAGCTACTTTTGTTGTTGCTAACTTCAGTTAATTGGCTCAGTGTAATTTTGTAAGACCTAGAATTGCTTTCTGCTTGCCTCCTGTTGTTTTTCTAACTGGTGCAGTTTGTCTTCTGTATATTCTGACTCAAACCTGTATGGTTGGATGTCACTGTTTAACAGTAACTCAGAAAATCCTCATTCATTGAATCATTTCTGTTGCTTGAGTAATCCGTTCGCTCCCTAGCAATAATTTACTTACAAAGCAAGTGATTGCTTAATAGAGGTACTGTAGCCAGTTATCTCACATCCCTGAACATACCATTATCTAGCAAGAACATTCCCTCTTCTTCCCCCATTCCCCTCCCACCCAAATAGCCGCTGTAGTCTTTCAAATTCTGCTTCTACCTCCAAGATATATAATCAGGAAGGGGTTTCCCCAGTACTGAAACCTGAAAATCTCACTACATAGCTCACTGCATCATCGCTGTAAGACACAACTACTGTAGGCATGTTTACAACAGATGTATTGATAGATACATTTTTGATTTTGGACGGAGTGTCCCTTGAAAGCCTAGAATTACAAGTTACAAAGAGTTAGCTGGCTAACACATATGTGTGGTGGCCAGAGAGAACCTTCCACATGGTCAAATTTGGAAAATTGTTTTTACTATATATATTTCTGAGAACTACAGGCCTTCCTGAACTGAAATGTGTTTCACTTTTGCATGTATCTCGACCACAAGTTATATCCAATTTGGCTAACCCCAAAAATGGAAAGGGAGAAAACTGCATTTAAAGATTCCAGTTCTACAGCGCAGGAGTACTGCAGACATTGTGACAGCTGGTATCTGATTCCAAGCTGAAGTGAAAGGCTTAAGTCTTCGACTACAGCACATAACTATCCAACAACTTGATCAAAGCTTGAAAAGGTGTTAGTCATCTTTATGCAGACTGTGTTTGTACCACTGCATATGTTAAACTGGTTTCTACCCAACATGATTTTTGCAGGAAGATAGCCTAGGCAAGATTCAAAAGTAATAAACACAAACATTTCCAATTTGTTTTGGTAAAATATACATATGGTTTCTTAAAGTAGAGGTGTAAAAGTATGCTATAGGCAGAAAAAGTCAATTTTGGCCAAAATTCAGAGCATCTACACTATGAAAGGATATTCTTCTCGTCATGTTGATACTGGTATTTGTAGCTCTATCCATCCATTTTAACGCAACATAATTCAACTCTTCTGTTGTTTAGAAGTGCCTGTTCTGAAATCATTGTTTTTAGTTTTTAATGTTCTTTCTTTCCTTCACAGGAGGAAGCACAAGTCATCCATGTCATATATTCCCTACTTCTAAAATTCATCATGCAAACCTATCTGCATGACTTAGTAAATAAAATTAAAAAGTGTCTCTAATTTTCTCTTGGTGCCTCAAACGTGCCTGTCTATGTGCTTTGGCTTCTAATTCAATTAAACTGAGTTTAAGGTGAACTTGAGCATCTGTCAGTCTCACTTTGCTTAGAGCACAGTGTTCTACCCGGGGGAAGAAGGCAGACAGACAGAGAGAGAGAGAGGAAACTAGAGAGGGGGAGGGCATAAACACAAGAACAGATGCACACTATTGGTTGCCAGCAAATTTGACTACAGCGCTCATCTTCGAAAGAGAGTTGGATGGCTGCATCTTGTTCCTAACACAGTATGTTGCCTTACATGTAACATCTGTCCTGTTGTCAGCTTACTGCTGCACTGTGCTGTTCTCTGTCAGAAGCTGTTGAGACATCATGATAACACTGTAGGGTTCTTAAAGTCAGCAGTCAGGTTTAAAATAAACTGTTACAGATGATATATGAAGCAGCTCAACTGAGAGATGATTCTCTGCAGTTTGAGCCAGTAGCGCTTTTTAAAACTCTATTCATTTACTGCTAGACATGGTGTAGCCGACTTTGTAACAGTGTCTGAACATATGGATGATATGTAATATCACTAGCATAGACATGGATATCATCTTATGGCAGACATTATCCTACTCTCCCATAGACATATCCAACAGATAAATCATATAATCTTTAAATTACCATTTTAAACCATGTCACTTCAGACCTTCTGTAGCTGTTGGTCAAACTTCCCCAGTCATTCTGTTCAGAAATTCATTTATGAATATAAATAACTCTGCATCTTAAGAGGTAACCATTTTAGACATGCAGCAAATGCCCCTGCCCCATGGCTTTCTTTCACTTAGCAACATAATAATACATTATTACTATTAGTAGTAGTAGTAGTAGTAGTAGTAGTAATAGTATGCTGCTAAGTACATTACATTAAATTGCTATAAAGCAAGGCCTGAGCAGTTTTTTTTTTTTTTTTTAGGCTTTATCAAAATTTAAAATCCAGAGCAGGGCTGAGATCACAGGCAAACATGGTAATCAAAGTCATACTTAAAGATTATAAAAACAGAATATATGTTGTAAAATCTAGCCTGGACTCTTTTGGATAGAATCTGTTTTGACCTGTTTTGCTTTGAATCGTTTTTGCCTTTGCCTTGCCCCTTTGCCCCTTTGTTCTGACGCTGATCTGTTTTTGATATTTTGGCCCTGGCCTGTATTACGACCCTGTTTTTTTGTCCCTGGCCTATTCTTTTGTAAAGACCCTTCCTGTTTTGACTCTGTATTTTACCATAATAAACCTCCTTATTGCACATGGATCCTTATTCTGTATCTCTCAGCGCAGTGCTACAGGTATACACCAGAGAATGTAGGTTGTAACCAAA
The DNA here is from genome assembly GCF_027358585.1 of Pangasianodon hypophthalmus. NCBI lineage: Eukaryota > Metazoa > Chordata > Actinopteri > Siluriformes > Pangasiidae > Pangasianodon > Pangasianodon hypophthalmus. The sequence continues at coordinate 14,242,882 of NC_069714.1, forward strand.
TACAAATACAGTATTTGTAATTAATAGATTGTATTTATAGATACAATCTGTATTAATTATATATTATTAGATTGTAAATGTATTCTAAACAGACAAATACAGATACAAATAGGAGGCACACCATTATTTTGTTTTTGAGAAAGCTTGCCAGAAAACTTCACAGGACATCTGGTTGAGACTAGAGGTGTGCATCGTGACTGGGAGTTGCAAGTAGCAGGTTTTACTTTCTTATAGGCTTCAGCAAGCTTCCAGATATGAAGCGCACAAGACAACATTTGGCACTGTGCAATATATTTATAGCATCCTTAATAACTGGTTTAAATTAGGCTAATAAAACCAAATTCATTAGAAAATCTTGTAGGCAGGTACAAATAAAATTAATAAATACATGAGCAGGATTAAAGGAAAAAGTCTAATTATGAACTTGTAGCTGATGTAGCTGAGGTTGAAGAACTGTTAGAGCCAGAAATCACCAGAAATCACCAGAAATCACCATACTAATAGTGCTGCCAATTCTACTTCTGAAGATTTTTTTTTTTCACCAGCAGACCCCTGTCCACTGCCTGAAGCACCTACAACGGGCACGTGAGCATCAGAACTGGACCATGGAGAAATTGAAGAAGGTGGCCTAGTCTGATGAATCACATTTTCTTTTACATCATGTGAATGGCTGGGTGCGTGTGTGTCACTTACCTGGGGAACAGATGGCACCAGAATGCACTACGGGAAGAAGGCAAGCCAGCAGAGGCAGTGTGATGCTCTGGGCAATGTTCTGCTGGGAAACCTTGGGTCCTGGCATTCATGTGGATGTTACTTTGACATGCACCACCTACCTAAACACTGTTGCAGACCAAGTACAACCCTTCATGGCAACGGTATTCCCTAATGGCAGTGATCTCTTTTAGCAGGATAATGTGCCCTGCCACACTGCAGAAATTGTTCAGGAATGGTTTGAGGAACACGACAAAGAGTTCAAGGTGTTGACTTATACCCCAAATTCTTTAAGGGTTCTTTAAGGATCTTTCAGGACTTTAAGCATCTGCTGGTAATGTCTTGCCAGATACCACAGCACACCTTCAGAGGTCTTGTGGCGTCCATGCCTCAATAGATCAGAGCTGTTTTGGTGGAACAAGGGGGACCTACACAATATTAGGCAGGTGGTTTTAATGTTATGGCTGATTGGTGTAAGGCAAATTTATAGGCAAAATCTCATCCCATAAGCCATGACTCTATTAAGAGATTTAAGTCAATCTGAAGCACTATATAAGAATATCATTTACAACGATATCTTTTTCTATAGGCAGGAAAATATTTCAGCACAAACTGGACACTTTTACCACCTGCTTTCACTGCTTAGGCAGATCATTTACATTTGTACTATATGAAATAAAGGATGGAAATAAAAAATGGAATTTCATTAGTATAGTTCATGCATCAGTGATTAAATGCCATGTAAGGTACATTAACTAATTAAGACTCAGTATTACCATTTATAAGCAAAATGCTTTAACTGAAAGGGAAACAGATGCAGAGTATTAATTTGATTTGATGTTGATATTGAGTTGATTAATTGATTCTAGTTTAGTGCCTAGAGCAATAGCCTTCAGACTGTGTTGGTATCTTATATTTTGCATGCCTGGAGGGGTCACGTAGAGCTACAGTACTTGGATCATGAATCAGATACTGTATAGTTTAAATTCAAATGGGTTTTGTATGAGATTCACTCACCCAAAATACTAGCATTGCAAATGCTAATGAATAGTGAATAACCAGATACAGTTACACTAACTTTTGTGTATTGTCAGTATATTTGGTTACATGTTCTTATAGGGAAAATAATTATTTTATATTATCATACATATTATTATCACACTTATAGTGCTGGTTTCAGTTTTTCATCAAGTGTTTGAAGCAGAGAGCTGCACATTTGTGATGCACAGATGCTCAACTCCAGTACCACTAAAAATGGTACTTATAATGTGGTCAATATGAGAACCGTTTGGTATCACATACTATTATTAATCTTCATGGTTATCTATACCGACATATACTATACTGAAATAAGTGCTTAAAAATACAGAGATTACTAGTCTTAAATGTTGAACTGGCCTAAATGCATATGCATAAGCAGCCTAAATGGATATTTCCAAGGTTACCATTTACTATTTCTAAGCATATTCTGTTCCTCAGTTCCCAGGAACAGAAGCCATGAAATTTGAACAAAATTACAGCTCTCTCAATTATGTATATCAGTTATAATAATTGATTATTCAGATGCTTCAGAATTAACTGCCCATGAGTAATATGCTAATGTATTTTGTGCTGATATATTTTCAGCTTGTGGAATAACCTAGAAGCAGCTGCTTGCGAACAGTGTGGGGAAAGTAACGAACTCCATAGAGACAAGCCAACATGTGCAATATAGTACAGGGTCACCTTGGTCTATTTTTGAAACAGGTCAGCAACCAGTGCCCAGAATGAGTATAAATATAATACAATAATCTATGGAGCTGCATTCAGGGGTCAAGATAATGTTAAATTTCACCAAACATCACTCCTGCCCTGTATCTACCAGTAATGCTAAAATTGAACTAATTTCACTGCTTTACTGATTATATCATTACATGTCCCTCACTCTGTTCTTTCATCCCTCTGCTCACAATGCTGAGTCAGTAGCAGGGCAAAATTGGATAAGGCCATAATCGTCTTTGTGAGTTAGAAGCTTCTGCTCTTTAGCTGACTCGGAGCATGATCCACTGCTCAGACCTAGGAGGAGACCAGGATTATGAGCGGACTTTCATGTGAAACACTAGATATCCTTACATATATGTCAATATACCGTATATATTTGCACTCCTCTATTTATCCCAGTGACCTACATTAAGTGCTGTTTATCAAAAAGAACATGATGTTTTATTCATATGTAGCCTTATCTGTACTCATCTATATGACCTGGGTGAAGTGTGTAGGTCTGGGCTGAATGTGGGGGTTGCTGACCTGAATATTTATAGTTGTGGTAATTAAAGCCTTTCCACCCTGCTTTTAACAGCAGTGAGAAAAGTGTCATTTGTCACTTGAGTAACAGAAAGGTATATTATATTCAAAAGTAATTTATGCCTGACATATTGCACAAAAGTAGCTAGGCAATTCTTAGTTGATTATATCAATAAAGGGGCTTAAGTCCAAAAGCTATGTCAATATTTACATGGGGAAAGTTACATGTATTCAGAGATAGGTTAAATATGCACCTAAGTCAATATTCTGGTTGTGCCATTCATATTATGCAAAACACCTGGGCATAATTCACACCTCTGAGGTTGCCAGATTTTTCATTTTCTTGATATCTGAGATAGGGATTTTCAATAACATCTAGAGCACTACGTTTAAACACAAACACTTGCCTTTAAGCCCCCCAAAAAAATCAAGGATCGAAGTTATGTCTAGTTATGTCTGAGGACTGAATGTGTGCAATTTCTGTATTAAATCCTCACTATGCTTGCTTAACTCTTAAGCTCATTGTAACTGCAGCAGAACCAACTGCCTTGGCATGGCATTTCAGGCTTTTTCCTTAAAGGCAAACCCCACTCTAAAGCACATTCAAAATGTTCATATTGAAATGGTATTAGTTTGTGGTAATAATTTGTTGATTGGTGGTGTATTTCTGTATTTCCCATGAGAAGTTATACAGGGGGCATTTCTAATGCAGTTACAATTGTGTTTAAAAATATTATATGTAGAAAAAAATCTACATTAGCATAAAAATCTAAATCTACATAAGATATTAGTCAGTTTTCACTTGTAGCGCCTAAAAATGAAAGAGTGAGAGCATCTTTCCTGACTCTCCATTTTCCAGTGACATTCAATGTTATATTAATGAGGAATCCAACACAGAAGAAATGGAGACAGCAAATGTTTGACTCAAAATTTCAGAATACAATGCAGCTATATAATGGATTTGCACTGAGTTACGTAGAGACTTGAAACGGCTGGTTAACGATCTAGGAGATGACAAGCACAATGGTGTTGATGGAGGTATTAGCATTAAATTCTAAGCTTTAACACCTGATCTGTTTGACCAGACTGTACATATGAAGAGATAAGAGTGCAGGACACCCCTCTCTTTAGGTGAAGATGAAGCAAGGGCTACTTGCCCAGTGGTGCAACTATCAGCAGTTAATGAAATGGCTCTGTGGCTAAAGTAGGAAGCTGTTAACTAACTAAACTAAAAAAGATAACTCAGAATCTCATTAAATAAATCTTGGATGCCACCAAAGATGTTAGTTATAAAGAAGGCTATTTGAGGCAATCATGGGCACAGACTCACCAAAACTGGAAAATTGAAGACTGGAAAAAGACCAGGTGATTTTTTTTTCCTAATCTTCAACTGTTGACAGGAGTGGAACCCAATGCTGAGATGCTTTTCTGCTCACCACAGTTGTAAAGAGTGAACCAAAAACATGGAGTGAGCGATAGTTCTGTTAGTGGAAACATCTTTTTGATAAGAGAGGTCAAAAGAAAATGGTGAGATTTCATGATGAGCAGAAAAGAATTTCAGCGTTCTCTGATGACAGACCGGTCAGAGTGGCCATGCTGACCCCTGTCCACTGCCAAAAGTGCCTACAGTAGTCACCTGAGCATCAGAACTGGACCGTGGAGCAATGGAAGAAGGTGCCTGGTCTGATGAATCATGTTATGTGTGTTTGTTTGTGTGTGTATATATATATATATATATATATATATATATATATATATATATATATACACACACACATATATACATATACACACACACACACACACCCCGATATATGTATATATATCAGAGATTCAACCTCCCAGCAATACTAGCAGTGCATAAACCAAAATATATTATGTTGTTTGATTATTGGATTAAAATTAAAGTTAGAGTGGTGAGTATGAAACCTGGACTAAGTAGTAAATATTTTCTCCTTTCAGACCTATTTTTTCTATTTTAGAGTGATTGATTTTTTTTTTAAAAGCTGCATCAGTTTTAGGCTGGCAGGAACACCTCATTTTAAACCTTTTCGTCTAAAAAGATCACTGGCCTCTCTCTTTTCACAACATTAAACATCTTGTCATTTTGACTACTACTCAGGGCTTTTTAAGTAATTTCTCGAAAGTTCTTTACCTGAGCAGAAACGCATAGAGAGCTCTCATCCCGTTGATGGCAGCACTTCTGTTTCTCAGACAGGTAGGGGATGCTGGATGCTCAATTAAACCCCACACCATGGCTTCATCTCTCTAACTTTGTGGGAGAACATTTCTGGACTGGCGCAGCAGTGCCTCGGCTCTAACTCCCCAATTAATTACAGGATTTTCATGTAAAATGTGAAATGTGTTGGCTGATTACATTAGTACGTCAATCCCATTCTGAGACTGTCAGCTCTCTGAATTATTCACATGAGTTTGGCTATGTGACCAGCTGCCTCTTGGCTGTTTAAATTCAGTGTCGGCCAGTGTCCCCAGAGAAGACAGCAAATGGAGGATGGCTGCAGTCTGAAAGCTCTACACTAGTGAAAGTTCTGATAATATGCTGCAGCGAGGTGAATAGAAAAAAGCTTTAGTAGGGGAGAATTAAAAAGTGCCTTTGTACATTGGGGCCACAAAGCATGACCAATTAACAAAAAAAAAGGTTCCTGAGGGTTTTGCATATTTGTTACACGTAAAAGTTTTCTGCAGCAATGCAGTATGTGAGAATACACAGAGGGATTCAGCACTCAGCTCTTCTTTCTTATAGATACAAGAATTATCGATCAGTGATACTTCTAGTCTGAAATCCTACAATGGCATAAAGTAGAAGCTTTTTAAAATATTAATATTATTTAATATTAAAAGAACCATCTTCATGAACTGATCAACGCCTCTGAAATCCTGTAGTGAATATAAAATAATGTTTAAAATTCCAAGTTTTTCATCACACTCAATACCTTTAACTTCCACAGAGATTCTCTCCACTCGGTTGTGAGCAACAGAGGTGAAAATTTTTTTAAGCACAGCCACTGATAAAAAGGTTTTTGACCTTTACAAATGTCAGTGCTACATGTAGTGCACTGGCCTGGGTGGAAGGCATAATGAAATAAGTACTTTATGCTATTAAATTGCCTGTCTGCTCTATTGAATTACAACAAATTCAGCCTCTTTAGAGGAACAAAAGCATCTGCTTGTGCAGAAAGGATGCCTGACTTTCAAACACTCACTTTTATCACACATCACTCTTTATCGGCTGCTGCACCTGTGAAGATGAGTAAAGAGCCAATAAAAGCAAGGCAGCGCATTCTGCACAGTCATGCACACCCACACAGGTTGAACATGATTGTGGAACAGAAAAGACAGAATTATTTCTGTTACTGACTATAAAAATAAATTTGTTAATCTAATGATTTACATAACATGTTTATATTGAAATGCTTGAGCATTTGTTTTGATAGACTCAAAATGACTTAAATCTTAATATAAAAGTGACACCAAATCTAAAGTCGTTGGTCTAACATAAAATGGTGTTTGGCTTAAAAGTAATAAACTTTAACTCTATAAGCAAGTAATACTGTATATGGTTCATTAATTATAACTGATGTTTGAATTTATGATTAATTAATAATTGTATACAATTTATTGAAAGGTCATTAGTAAGTATTAATAACCAATACTATTTGGTACAAATAATTATATATATATATATATATATATATATATATATATATATATATATATACACACACACACACACACACACACACACACACACACACACACACACACACACACACACACACACAACTACTACTCTCCTGTTAAATTCTCAGATATCATTTGATCAGATGTTCATTAATTTTCTATAACAGCACGGCTCTAACAATAGTTCTGGCTGTAATTCAGTTCCTCAATTCCTGCTTCTTAATCATATTAAACATTAATTCAATATACTTTTTCATTTTTTTGAAGCTTTTGTACAAATAGACAATTCAGTCAATTTTCAGACAGGCGTGCAACCAGAAAAGTAACTCTACATGAGTTCATATGTCTAAATAGGATTTTTGTAAAAATGAGGTGCACAGTGTCTTGTGTTCACTTGGACAAATTCTTGTTCAAAATATTTGGGTGGAGCCTTCATTAGTGTGCCTAAGATGATCGAATTTAAGATGAGACATTGCCTCATTTATCTAGCTTTTCTGAGCGGGTGGTATCAATTTTCCATTTAGGGAGAATCAGCCTTGCTGACATTTTGAAGAAAGCAATAAATTCTGCCTGTGTTTTTTATTAGTACCTCCCCTGGGACAACTCCAGATAATACAGCCAAGGGTTGGGGTTCACAACTATGCCCCACATAGAGGACTTTCAGACACAGCCAAAACATGTGGCTAAGGGAGCCTGGACCTCATTGACACTGTAGACCATTTGTGTCTAATTCTGTGGTTTTGGTCTTGCCAATTTTGTTCTTAATAAGTGGAGCTTGTGGAGTACTTCCACCTGTAAAGTCCATGTCTGCAAACCATGATGCACACCGATGACACGCGTACCAGTTTTACTGCTAACTGCCAAGCTGTTTCTGGGATTTTCATCCCCAGCTGTACTGTATTTTCAGTGTGTAAAGCAGGGGAATGGAGGCTCTTTGAATGGCTTTGTGCAAGATGGACACTAACCCCTGGCCATGTAGATTTATATTTAAGAAATCTTCTATTCAATTACACTAAAAATGTTTTATTTTCTCAACTGTTTATTTTGTTTTTCTCAACTGAAAAAAAAATTCCAACATTTAAAAGTAAAAATCATTTTCAGTTGAGAAGCACCTGCAACAAGTTGCAATGCAATTTTTAAAAACTTTGATCCAATGTTCAGTTTTCAAGTGTACTCCGAGGGATTCCTAAGAACAGTGAAGTATTTTTGATGAAACTCTGTACCTGTACATAACCGAAACATTTTGAACTCGGCTTCGGTTCCTCTTACACATCTCACACCTCTCCTCTCCCATAACTGAAATGCAGTCAATAAGAGAAGGGGAACAGGGCATTTGCCTTGGCGAGGGAGAGAAGGGCTTGTTCATTGTTAAAATGAACTCTGAACTGGACCAAACCCTCTGTAACCACTGGGTTTCTTTAAGAGACACTCACTTATGTGTGATGAGCCACAGGTGAGAGAACAGTGAGGTTACAAGAGAGCCCACACTGTAGAGCAACTCTATCTGATGCACATTCATTCATCTTCAGTGACTGCTTTATCCTGGTCAGGGAGTCCATCCTGGAAAAACTGAGCACAAGTCACTCCAGATACGACGACAGTCCTTTGCAAGGCACCATGCACACACACATTCACATGCTCATTCAATTTAGTGTAGCCAATCCACCTACCAGCTCGTTTTGGGGAGGTGGGAGGAAATTGGGGAACCCTGAAGGAAACCCACACAAACACAGGGAGAACATCTGCCCATCTGACAAACACCAAGACCCCAAAACTGTAATTTTTCTATATTGGCTGCCAAATAGTAATGTGTAATATTCTTCTTCTGTTGTCTTTCTAGAATATCCCTCCTTAATAAATGTAAAATAGTATTCCAAATAAAAGTGCATATACATTTAAGTCTTTAATATTATTTGGGCATTAAGGTCAGAATGGTCTAAGAAAAGAATACAAACCTCAGCATCACTGTTATTTTCACAGAGTTAATCCTCATGGCACAAGACAGGGGAAGGGCATACCACTGTTTCTTAGTGTGCTTGGCCTTCTACAATACAAATTAGAAATTATTGTGAAACAGATCTTTATACCTAAAGGTTACAGACACCCAAAGATAAGATAAACTTGTGCACGAAACGCATGAAAAACCTGTATGACATTTGACATACCTTATCATTGCAAGGAAAGAGGAGGCACTTTGATTTATTTCATATCCTGGCAACTGTCCAAACTCAGAAGGCATTTTCAAACCTGCTGGTGTGAAAGCATATGAATATGAGAGAAAGAGGAGAAAATCAGCATACAGCAAAACTTTGTGCTATTGCCCATTCCTGCTTGTAGCTATAGGCTGGCGTTAGTGCTCAATGTGACTGTGAGGGACAAAAAGCAACAGGGACAGGGGCACACTTTCCTTGTTTCTCTGAATATTAGGGAAATAGATGGATAATGTGTGGTTTATTCTATGATGCCTTATATAAAATACTACCAAACACTAGAAAATTGTGCAAGATCTAAAGGTTGAACAAAAGCTAAATTTATCAGACTCCAAGCTATCTTATGACTAACTTCCTGCTGCTGTAGTGTAAGAATCCTTATGCGATTAGAAAAAAAGTGTTCCATGCTTATCCCAGGATTCATATTCATAATATCATCACACCAAAAATTCAGCGTCCCAACACGTTGTAAAGTTTACTGTAATGATCAAAATCACACAATCCAAGGGTGTCACCATGAAGACCAAGTTGCAGGGTGGGTAGACATTGGAGAGTTGCTGGAGATGTTGATGTTATTGGTGCTGTTGTTGGAGGTTAGGATTTCTTTCATGCTAACCATTCCTATTTATTGTGTTGCCTTTCCTTCCGCAGCATCTAGAAGACACTCAGTCTAGAAACAGAAAGCTAATGCAGAAGGTTACAAACAATAAACCAAAGCAGGAGCAGAGAGCTAGGCTAGGCTAGGAAGACAAAAGACAGACTCATGGTAAGGAACTGCATGTGGTGAGGGTTTAATAGTCAGCAATTAACAAGCCTCAGGTGTTAGTACTCAGGGGGCATGGAGCAAGTTGCATTGGGTGGAGCCAGTGGTAACCATAAAAATTAATTTTTTTAAGACTTCCCCTCCCGTTGAGCTTGATGTCGTATATGCCTGAGGCAAAGTGTGAACATGACAACAAGATCAAGTTGAGTCTTAGAGGTTTTTTTTTTTAAAATTATTTTCAAGCAATAAAGGGTTAGTGAAAGTGGAGAGCCTCAGTGAAGAGGTGATGGTGGATGCTGAAGGAGCAGGGTTGGTGATCTTCATTGTTAGAAGCAGGTTCTTGGATAAATGCTTAGCTGGATGACAGGGTTCCTCATGGGGATCTGTGAGGTAATGGTGAAAGTTAGTGCACAGATTAAAGCATCACAGTACACGGTACTTTTGAGCTTTCTCCTATGAGCTGGTAGCCAAGAGTGCTTAAGGTGATTATGAATTCTACAGCCTTGGACGTTTTTATTCCTGCTCTGCCTCTGGTGAATGTGAAAGTGTTGTAGTTTTGGGTATCTTTCAGGTGCTGCTTGTGTCACTGGCTATGATGTCAATGGCACTTGTGTGGAATATTTAGCACCTCACTAAGTGCTTAAAAAAAAATATATATATATATATATATATATATATATATATATATATATATATATATATATATATATATATATATATATATATAAGAATACCCCATAATGCAAAGAAAATTCATCCATTGTAACAATGAAGGGTAACAGAAACAAAAATGAGCCATGTGGCATGATGTCAGAGAACGTGCAAATGAGACATTTTTTTGGGGAAAAAGAAAGAACAGATGGAAAGATAAAAGAATGCCTTGAGGCCAGATGTGCAAGGGAATGTACTGAAGGGAACATCTAACTTTGCAGAAATCACACCGAGAGGAAAACAATTACATTATCTTCTGACATAAAAGCAGATTTGCATTATATGGGTGGAATGCAGGCCTACTTCCAAGCTAAGATTTTTTTTTTTTCAGTCATAGCTAGATCACATACAGAGGGTGCACAGTGCACAGAGACTGCCAAAAAATAATGAATTTGGACCATTTTGATATTTTTAGTAAATATTTTGAAAATAGTGGTAGAGTATGTTCAAGTGGTAAAGTATGTTTATCTGTAGGGATTTATTTCAGATATTTAAGAAGAATAATAGTCAATTTCTGTGCAACTCACTTCTCTGCTAATTTTCTTCTAGTGATGTTGATGTATGAATACTTAGTTAATCGTCCCAGGATTAATAAGCTTTGTCTGGCCTTTGCCTTCCAATAAACTACTGCTGTGGCACTTTTACATATTAATGAGGTCTATGAGGAGAGAAGAACCAGAGCAGGTGAATGTTTAAACCAGGTGCATTAGTGTTTTATAATTTTATTCCTTAATATTTTGTGATTTGTATGGTAAGCATAAATTGTTAGCATTTTCTAACTGAAAGAAATAAATATAGTAGACAGGTGTTTATGCTTTGAAAAAATCCTAAATAAATTCCCATTTACTGAGCCAGAGTACAATACATATAGATACAATAAGGTTCCATACGCACTCCATTGAATTAGTCTCCAGATCTGGCACATAGCATTAATGATGAATGAGGACAGGGCATCTGGGGAGCTTTATTCTGTGGCTATGAAAGATTCATAACTGCCACGAAATATACAATACAGGTAAAGGTGAAAATCCACAAGCTGTATTTGGATAGAATAATGGTGAGGAGAGGTAATGCATGAAAAGAAATGCTTTGTCAATCACTGATCCAGCAGCCATAGCATGTCATTTAAAGATCTAGTAAAAGTAACTCTCTGTGTCATGGAGTGCTAAACCTTAAATCTGTGAAGAAACGAGATGCATTTGGCAGAATTTTAGTGATAACTAAATTTATGGTCATGTTGCCACAAACCTGATAGACAAAGAAAAGAGCTATCAGTTATGAGAAGATATCAGTACCCAAGACAAATTTCAACTCAGAGTTGGGTATGAGTGTGTTCCTAAACCAGCCTTATAATTTCACCCAATGAAGCCCAAAGAAAAATGTCAGAGAAATTACTGTTAATTAAAAACCTGGGATATGTTTAGAGTTTTTAGCTGGCACTGGTTAAAATTTCCAATTTCCAGTGCTTCATACTGTATGAAAGTATGCGGGGCTGGTACTACATAGCCATGTTTCACTGCAAAAGAGCTCGGCTGAAAATAAATTTCACCAGTCAAACGTAAGAAGAACTAATTAAAATGAAGATTTTTTTGTTTAAAAAAATGACTCTGAAGATTAAAAATACTTTTGATGTTCTTAAGCCTGTCATAGTATTCCACAATCAAAACTATGTAAATATAGCTTTGAGCCATTGAGACTGTTGTGTGTGAAAATCCCTGGAGATCCGCAGTTTCTGAAATACTCAAACCAGCCCGTCTGGCACAACGACCATGCTGCAGTCCAAGTCACTGATATCACATTTTTCCCCATTGTGATGTTTGATGTGAACATTAACTGAAACTGTTGACCTACACCTGCATGATATATCAAATACATTTTTCAGAATGAACAGATAATGTACTCTAAATAGATACAATACAGATACAAATAGGAGGTGGACTATTCTTTTTTTTTCACAGGCTAAGTGGAGGATTTTACTTTTACGTGGACAAGTGATAAAATACGATGGTCATGGGACAAAGAAAAACCACAGTCATTAACATGCATGTGAGTTGCTGTGTAATGCATTTAGCATTCATTCATTTATCCTTTGTAACTGCCAAGTCAGGTTTCTGGTGGTTTACATTAGACTACTAGTTTTTATATATTTTCGGGAAATAGATCCAGCTAAATTTGTTAGAAAATATGGTGAAGCAAAAGGAAACGATTTGAAGAACTGTCAGAGCCAGATTTCACACACCATGATGACGGTGCTGGCATTTGTACTTCTGGTTTTTTTCCAGCGTTTTCAAGTGTTTCTGGGGGCAATAAAACAACAACTCATTAAACAGGATGAAAACATCTTTTCATGAATTTGTGGAGAGAACTGGATGATCTAGAGTGGGTTGATCATCATGACTGAATAGAGAGAGGATACAGTGAGACAGCTGTTTGCTGTTATCCCATCCATAAACACAGCACAACCCTGTCTTACCCCACTGCTTTTACAAAGCTCTTAGCTTTACTAAGAGCAAATTATGAGCTTCATTAATGAAATGTAGATTGCAGTATAGTGTTGGCTTGATTGTAGTGTTAATTAGTGCCAGTGTCGGTGGGATTAATGGGGTTACAGTATTTGCATATCCCTGCATTTGCACAGAAATGTGGTCCAAATCAAAATAATCATTCATTGCAGTTTAGACAAGAGAAGATGTATATGTACCTATTAGAAAAAAAAGGGGTAAAGAAGTGTTCTTTGATAGTTAAGGGTTCTTACCTTCCTCTACTGTTTCCATAGAGGGACAAACTGAAGAACCCACAGTGTGCTAGAATTAACACTAATTGCATATGTTATTGTGGTTCTGTGAACCCTGGATAACTGCCAGGGATGGCGAGAATCACTTGTAATGATATATGATGCAGTATTTGCAGCAAATAACTCACACAGTCACTTTTCCTGACACCTTCTTGCTGAGATCTCACAGGGTCAGCACTAGTTCTGAATGACAAGGAGCTCAGGCAGTTATTAACAGATCAGAGGATTGGATGACCTTCGTACATTCTAAATAAGGGCCAATACCGGGCACAACAAGGTACGCACTGGAGGCTTGCCTTCATGGAACGCAACAAGGTCAATTGATTAATTTGCAAAACTGGTTATGACCTTCTAGAAATCCTAGACTCAGCCATATGTACATCAATGCATGCACGGCGAAATTATCACCAGGGTGTGGATTTCTCTGACTCTTTTTTGCTGAAATTATCACTGTTTGGCACCATGCATAGGTTTGTAAAGAGTAGCATTAAGGAACTCCATGTTAGAGATCTAATGTCAGGCTCTGGGGAACTGTGGCAGTTGGAGATGTTTCACCCCTTTCAGAAAGGTCATAAAAATTTTATGGGTCCCCTGAAAGATGCCATGCACTGTGTTATGTTGCGTAGGGGGTGCTATCTAACAGTCCTTGAAGATTTTTTATTATTATTTTTTCAATATACAATATAAAATACAATATAAGGATTTTGGGAATTGGTCAATGCATTTTACAAACCACTTCATGCATGAAAAATTACAAAAGGACACAATTTCACTTACCTTGACCTGAAATGTCTGAAAACATTCACAATTTAACAATGAATTCACCAAGAGCACCTCACTACAAAATGCTATTTGGATTGTTTTTAAATGTTCTTTAATGCTTGAAAGATGTACATGATTTTACTGGTTTAAATTTAATAAATATTACTGAAACATGAATGTTATTCTTTCCATTAGATCTGTAAATCAGCTAGGCATTTATAGAGCAATATAGATGTAAATGAGTAGTAATGATTGTAGTTTGTTAGCCATGACAGTATGAATTTTCTTTTTCCATTGCGTTTATTTCCTATGTTCAGAAGTGCTTTAAATCTAAAATATTAGAACTTCAAAGCTAAATTTTTATGGTAAGAACATTAACAATTTACAATCACTAACACATTTACAGTCACTAGAAAAAGAAAGTACACCCTCCTTCAATTCCATGTTTTAATTTATCAGGGCCTAAAATAACAGTTGTGTGGTCCTCACGAACTTCTATAAACAAACAAATTACCTCATGTGACCAAAAAAAAAAAATTTAAATAAATAAATAAAAATAAAAATGAAAAAATACAACAAACTTCAATAAGTTGTCATTTCTTTCCTCAAAATGTGAACCAACATTCAGAAACCAGGTGGGAAAATATAAGTACACCCTTCCTACTTCCACAATCATTAAGAGAGTGACTAGCAGCTAGGTGTTACTAATGAAATGCAAAAGATTAGTTAATCATCAAGAAATGAGAATACTTCTTTAAAAGCATACATTTTGGCAGTCTGGTGTTCTGGAGCACTCAGGTGTGTGGCTACAACATGCCAAGAAGGAAGGAGCACAGCCATGACCTCAGAGAAGCAATTGTTGCTGCTCAGAAATCTGGGAAGGGTTATATGGCCATCTCCAAACAACTTGAAATTCACCAGTGAGAAGGCTTACAAATGAAGAGCCTTCAAGACAGTTGCCAATCTACCCAGGAGTTGGAGTCCCACCAAATTCAGTCGAAGGTCAGACCATTTAATGCTCAAAGATATAAAGAAAAACCCAAGAGCTACATCATGTGACCTACAGGCCTCTGTAAGCACATTAAATGCTTATGTTCATGGCATCACAATCAGAAAAAGACTGAACAACTGAACAGAATCTACAGACCAAACAGAATCTAGAGAGCTGTACTTTGGGTGTGCTTTATTTTTTCTCATGGCTGTATTATAAACCTCTAGTCTCTCTCATGCTCACACACTAGCAGCAACAGAGATACTGGTGGTCATTTTATTAGGTACATCTGCCATATAGGTCATTTGTTAATCCCCTTACACCACAATCATCAATAGAAAATGACCACCAGAGACCCATCACTGACCAGATATAATCTGGATAATGAATCAATCTCAGTAAAGCAGTCACACTGAGTTAGTAGTGTGTGTGTGTTTGTGTGTGTGTGTGTGTGTGTGTGTGGTACTGGTATGAGTATATCAGGAACATTAGTGTCACTGCTGAGTTTGTCCACCAACCAAAAATAACCAGCCAGCAGTGCTGGTCCTCTGGTCAGAAACAGACATTGATGAAGGCTGGGGAATGATTGACACAAATTGTGGGAAAAATGAAATATAGTCTCTCGCTGTACACCTACAAGATGAAGTAACAAGGCAGTCATGTCTAATAAGGTCAGAACAATGCTACACAGGATACTATGCCCCACACAATACTATGTCATTATCAGTTCTGTGCCAAGACTGGGCCAAGACCCAAATAAGATCTGCTCAGCAGTTGTCCTTTTCACTGATAGACAGGTAGATGTGGACTAACAATCTTTCCATAGCAACAGAGTGAGTATAGTAAATAATTGTGTTTCACCACCCACAGTGCAGCCTCATCTACTACTTTGCCTTCTTCATCACTTATCACGTTGACTTCTCATGGTCTTACATCAAAAAAAAAAAACAAGAACTGTTTCAACTAAACAGCCAGCAGAAATAAAAGTGCTCCTAAAAATGTACAGGGTCATCATAGTCAAGATGATAGATCTGCAGTCAAGATTTTTCTTAGTTGCTTACATTCATAAAAAACTGGTCTGAAATGCAGCAAAATATGTATCTGTGAATTCTGACAACAAATGATATTTTATTACCTGCACTGATATGGGGAGTGACAAACAGCAGTTTTCTTCTTCTTCTCTTCTTCTTAATATTATTTTTGTTTTCTAACATTGCTGCATGACGATCTTGTGATTATTTCTAAACTATCTAAAATTAACTATTTTGTTACTGTACTGTAATTCTATTTTATGGCTCAGCAATTTAACAGTACTTACATGAATTACAACTAAAAGAAACTAGCTGATGTTGACCGCTTCTCATTTCATATGATTAATCTCAACTTTAACATTCAGCTTCACATTGACAATGGTCATTTTTTTTTGTCATAATGGTAACTGCATGGTTTCACATTGTCAGTTCAGGAGCATGGCCCATTCTGACTGGTGTCAAATATCATGTACATTAAAAATAAAATGTGGAAACTAACAAAAAGTCTGATTTGGGCAGTAAATTAGAATACTTAGGATTATAATCCAAACATAGCCATAAGGCTTACTACAATGTTGTCTTCTGAATGTTCTGGCAAGCTACCTATGTACATTTATCTGATGATTAAGGTTAAATGATCATAACAGGTTGCCATAACAGGCTTACCCAGTGGTACAGTGCCATATGGAACACATACTGTATTGTTATAATAATTTTTGTGGTTATAATACATTTCACAGCACTTCATTTTCTCAAACCACCATCCAGTTTCTCTAAAATGTTATGGCAATGTTATTCTTATTTTGTTAAAAAAAAAAAAAGTAGATTATATTTAACACTTTTGAGAGCTTAAATATGACATTTGCAGCTATAAGTGCTTCAGCTACATTTATTTTATTTAATTATGTTATTTTGACAGTCATTATCTTCAATCTGAATTCATGACCCACTTACCCAGCTCTACAAAATGAAAATAGATAGAAAAATTAGTAAGTACATTAATCACGTCATAGAAATGTCTAACCTTTTAGATACAACATTTAGCAAAAAGCAGATGACTGCTTCATTGTGTGGAGTTGCCAAGAATTATAATAAATTAAAATGCACATAGAGTCCCACAAAAAAACTACATGATTTTTTTTAATACAGTTCCAAAAGCAATTATGAATAAGGTAAGGTGAGGCTACACACACATAACAACACTATAAAAATACTACATAGCCAACTAACCCTCATATATTTACCTCTACATTTCCTTAACATTGTAAAAATTATACTACTTCAGTTTAGACACACATTCTGTATCTCCAGAAACTATAACTAGCTACAACTTTAGTAATGTTACTGAAAAATCCAGCTTATTCTGACCAGCTGCTAGCCACCTAAACACACGTCAAGCTGCTGGTAACCATAGATGCCAGCTGGTAAATGGTGGTATGAAGAAAGTTTCTGAATCAGTGCTACTAATGCTACATCATAGACAAATATTTATTCCTTATAATCTTAGTCAAGTAATAAGGAAGCTAAAAAATAATTTAGCAGCTGGCAAAGATGGTCTGCCTGCTTGACCAGCTCAGCCTGTGTTTTGGCAGCTGACAAGACCAAGCTGAATTATTTAGCAGAGAAATCAAATCATTCAACAACAGAAATAAGTAGCAGCAAACATTTCCAAACTACATACTGTGTAACTGTATTAGCTATACAACTAATATGCTTAACATAAACTAACCAGCTAACATTAGCTGTAATATGCACAAATATAACCTCACACACTAGACAGCTAGCACTATGCATTAACATTTTCTTGAGCCTAACAGTAGCTAACATCAGCTAATTTAAGTTTATAAGCATTACCTTACTAGCTATTATTGCTTTAATTTGCTAATGGGAGTAGCTACTGTTTTGCTGGCATGATTCGTCAGCTTTAAGTTAACATTAGCTATATGTTCTAAGCCAGATAACTTTTAACAATGGCCTGCTTGCAGTCAATGTCATCTTACCACAACGTTTGTACAGTTGGCTTGCTGTTTCATTGTGGTGATTAGTGATGTTATGCCCCCTGGGAGTTAAATAGGAGGAAGGGTTTCATAGAAGCTATTATAGATAACGGCAAAGATTACCTCCTCATACACTCTAAAAAATAATTATTTGAAAATTTTTTTTAATATCAATTTACATGGACATAATCACAACTGTGCTATTGTCAGACTTATGTCAAACTTATGGCAGATAAACTAGATTATGTACTATCGTGACCCTCCCTCCCCCCAAATCTTTTCCCGATTTTGTAGTGTTACATTCTGGAACTGAATAATTAGGATTGGTTTCATGTTTTAAGATTTTGTTTACATGATATGTATAAGATTTCAAGGGGCAAAATATTTTTCTGTGGCACAAAGGTTAATTAAACAATAAATTAATCAGTACTTGGTAGAACCACCTTTGGCTGCAATTACAGCTGTGAAGTCGTGCGAAATATGAATATGTGGAATATCAGGTTTGCACATATGGATCCTGACATTTTTGCACATTCTTCTTGGCAAATGTATTCAAGCTCAACCTTACCTAATTTCCCGTTCCCTGCTGATGAAAGGCATCCCCACAACACAATGCCACTCCCACCAGGCTTCACTGTGGGAAAGGTGTTTTTAGGTTTCCATCAAATGTATCACTTTATGCCAAGGCCAAAGAGTTCCATTTTGGTTTCATCAGACCAGAGAACCTTTTTCCAGGTTTGATGAGTCTGCAGCATGTCTTTTGGCAAACTCCATGCAGAATTTCATGGGTTTTTTTTTTCAGTAATGGCTTTTTTCTCATCACTCTTCCATAAGACCTAGCTTGCCATGACCTATGAACAGCTTGTCCCAACTGAGATGTGATTTCTCCAACTCCAACTCAGAATTACCATTGGCCACCTGGTTGCTTCTCTGATTAATGCCCTTCTTACCGGGTCACTGACTTTTGGTAGAAGGCCTCATCTGTTGTCTTTGGTGGACAGTCGTGGTTGTGCCATATTCTTTCCATGTTTTAATAATGGGTTTTATGGTGCTTGGAATGTTCAGAGTTTGGGATATTTTTTAATGAGCAAAGGCCTGATTGATAACTTTCCAGAACTCTCCTTGTTTTGTGTGGTCTTGTTTTGATAGCTCTTGGTCTTTATAATGCTGTTTGTTTAGGTATGTTCTCTAACAGCCTCTGGAAGAGGAATCAGGAACAAGCATATTTATATTGAAATCACATTGCACTTTAATTGCACAGAGGTAGACTCCATTCAAATAATTATGTGACTTCTGATGGTAACTGGTTGCACCATAACTACAATATTAACAACTTACCAATAATTATAACAAATAATTAAAACAAAATTCTATCATTATTCAACTATATCAGAAATGTGACAAACTAATTTTTACTAAAGTACTTAATATCTGTGACCTGCCTAAGTTCTGAAGGTTTTATGAGGAAAGTGATTTTTTTTTTTTTTTTTTGTAAATTAGCAACCACTGATATTTGACTGGTATCAAGACCAAAATCTTTTCCCTAAAAAAATCTTTTAATCATTTGAAATATTTATTAGGGCTGGTGTTGGAAGGCATTTGTGAAGCTTGACTGCATCATGAACAGCTAAGTACCAGAATATTTGTCCCCAAAACTGGGTCCAGGAGGTTAACACTTGGATGTAGATAGAGCCAACACAGAAATGGTTGAAGGGACACAAAATCATTGTTTTACAGTAACTGACACAATCTTCAAATTTTAACCTGTGGTCTGAATTGACCACAAATATATAGAAAGCATATAGAAAGTCTACATTCTTGTTAGACAGTAAAGTAAAAGGCTCAGTGCTAATATTGTTTACAGGGGAGGCTATACCAAATATTAAAATTGTAAGGATGCTAATAATTTTGAAACTAGTGTTAGAAAAAACAATAATAGCACTGCAAAAATGCATTCTTTTTATGTATACATAATAATAATTCTGGAGTACAATGTACAATATATACACATTAATCAATAGTTCTGGTGTAACAGTTATCTAAAAGTAGTGCATACGACTATTGTTTTAGCTCTTGTATATATTGAGCCTTTCTAGTTATGCCATACTGCATGTGGTATATAAAACCAGATCTGTGTGACTGTGATTTGAGCCTGGCTGGTTGCACACAGAGCTCCTCTCTCTTTCATATGCAAACAGTCAGGCTGAAGAATCTACTACTCTGAAATCACAGAGAAATGTGTATGTATGCAACAAATTACAATCAGCCTCAAATACCGCACTGCTGACACAGAGAGAGAGCGAGAGAGAGAGAGTGAGTGGGAGAGAGAGATTGAAAGAGTTTCATAGAGAGATTTATTTAAATAACCAATCATATATTAATAAGAGATGTACCAATAAAATATGCATGCCTTAGCCCTGTAAAAGGCAATCTGACTTGTGTTCCTGCAGGTTACGGTTTATATTTAATATTGAATAAATGTCTGCATCAATATTATATATGATATTCTTCTCACTGCTGCTGTAGATGCTGAGTTAGCTTATGGATATCCCTTCAGGAATTTCTATCAGTCTTCCTGACTCAAACCTTTTTCCCCTGTAGCATGCAGTGACCTTCACAACATTCTGACAGTCATTAAGCACAAATCAGCAGAAGTGATTAACCTTTTGCACTTTCCAAACAGAGAAAGAAGCTGCAGACTGTTTGTGCAACGTTCGTATAAGGTTGAGCATGTGCATGTCTGGGTGTGTGATAGTGGTATGAGTTTGAATAATTCAGAGCAATCCTAAATACCTGAAATGTAAAAATATGGGAAAATGGAAAAGACATTATTTAGCACAGAACATTCTCTTACACAGATGCATGACAAACACCACAGAGATTATGCTATCTTTCAACAGAGATCAGAAGGCAACTGAGGTGATACAATCTCGACACACAGGCAGCTCATTGAAATTAAGTCTCCAATTGAAGATAAAGTGGCAGAGAACAGAACAGAACATGAAAATACACTGGTGAAGCATCGTCATTAACCTTTATGGCACATTGTATTGCTGTTGTCTTCCCACAAAGAGACCTCATTTGCTCACTGTGTTTTCAAAAGTGTTTTGAGTTGCAGCTAGACATGCATGCATGTGTGTTGTCATGGGCCATAGTCGAGTTGAGTTGACTGTGCACAGTGAGAATTAAATAGTGAAATTGCATACATTTGGTATTCAAACCTCAGACATAACTTCAGACTTTCACACAACTACTGAGGAAAATGTAAGTCGATACTTATGTCTAAGTTTTGGATACAGAAATGTGCAATTTCAGCATTAATTCTGCATTAGGAGCAAAAACAGTGGAATAACTTTGCAAGTTATGTGCAGTATCATCTCGAGCGAGGAGCAGTATTAATTTTTGTGCTACTCTCTGACAGTTTGTGGTAACCACAATATAATTATAATTTCATGACCTTAATTTAATATTTCATGGCCACATTAAATTGAGCATGCATTTAGCTACTGGTGCATAATATTAAAAATAATGTAATGTTTTCATGACCTATCCAGCCACTTGCAGCTACATGCTACACTAATTGCAGTGTTTTTCACCTTTGTTTAAGCTTCACACTCTGTACTTCTAGTTTATTGTGCAAAAAAAAAGGGCAGACTGGATCAAGTGCTATTTTACAGGTCATGGAATATGGGACTCTTGATCTCATCATCATCATCTCACCCCAGCCACTGGGGGTGCACAGGCTAGTCTAGTCCCAAGGCTAGGTTAGTCCCAAGCCCGGATAAATGGGGAGGGTTGCATCAGGAAGGGCATCCAGCATAAAACTTGTGCCAAATCAATATGTGGACAGTGGAAGGTGATCTGCTGTGGCGACCCCTAATGGTAGCAGCTGAAAGAACAACAACAACAACATTGGCAGTAAAGCCTACTAGATCCCTATTATTATTTACTTGAATGCTTACTATATTCCTTATCTATTTACCTGAATTCAATTTGTCTCTTGCTTTAATGTTACCTCATATTACAGTCAAAGGAGGAAAAACACAATGTGCTCCTTCAGTCTGCATTTCTATTCCTATCTTTTCAGGGCTTAAGGACAGTGGTCTAGACGCTACTGAAAAACCCTGTCTCAGAAACCACTACTCAAGAATAAACTTGCAGGCAGAGTATTAGCCTTAAAGCTACATGCAGATAATTTTAATAATCTGAATGGGATTCACAGAAAATCAACTCTAGCAACTGTGTAAGCTTACTGAATATACATAACTTTCCCAGCATAAATATTGATGTAACTTTTGAACTTACGTCACAGTTGTAATTCACTAACTTGTAATATGGGCCTGTGAATGTAAGCTGAAGACATGTATTATTCCAGATAATAATTTATGGCTGGGAGAATGTTTTCAGAACATTAAGGTTCTAGGAATGTTTTGTTCTGTCAATTGTTCTGGGTGTTCTCAGAAAGTTTTTGCATAACATTTGTAAACAACATTTTAGTTTTTAACATTTTAATGAGGTTTATTACCGTGAATTTTTTATTTATTTATTTGTTCTGACTGCATTGCATTTTGTGTGTGTGTGTGTATACTATATACATATTTGTGATGTTTTTGTGCATGTATTATTTGACTTACACCATCCGCAACATGGCATCTGTAGAAGGTCTGTGGGGAAATCACAGCTCCCCACTTAAAACACAGATTTTTCTTGGGCATGTCATGGGAATATCCAGCCCCTTATCTGCTCTTAGGAGTGGGAGATCGAGGCAAAGCTTGAGACTGGCTGGCTGCCTTTGAAGTCAGCTGGATCTGCCAAGGTATAGCTGAAGATCAGTTTATTTTGGGGAGTAGAGATGCCTCTTTAAAAATCCATGAGGAGAGCATCTCAGAGAAAATGGGCCAAGATGGAAGCATGAAAAGTGAGCTGTTAATAATATAACTGCTTTAAATATAGATGTCATCAATTTTTATTCAAGGGCAGAGGCCTCAGTGGAATGCTGGGAGAGTTTTGAGAGATCCAGCTAGTGTAAGTGTATAATAGGATGGGGAATTAAGGCCATACTGGAGCAGTGTGCCTTTCTTATCCTGTCACCATGTTACACTGGATATCTGTAAACTGGTATATTTTGAATGTTGGCTCCTTCAAGACCATTGAGAAATTATTTATTTCCTAGTAGCTATGCTTCATAACAACATAACAAATCAAAAAATGTAAGATCTTTCTCCTTTCTAATTGGCTAACAAGTGAATAAGTGAGTTAATAATTAAGCAGTTTGGTTGACATTAAAACTCCCAATCTACCACTTCTCAAATTGAAATTACCAAGAATATGCACTACTACTTTGGCCCTGGTAAGTACTTTTCCAGAGTTTTGCATATCAAGAATTTTGTACAAACTTGTGTTGAATTAGTGTAAGTCAAGGCTAATCTTCAGAACCCTTTAACAGAATGCATATTCAACAAATGCATTAATTTAATATGCTTTTTTTAAATAATCAGTCTCTCCTGGCTGTGATTGAAATATGCTAAATTCCCTTTTTATATTTGTCATTCCTTGTTCATCATCATTCATGTTCATCTTTCAGCCTACAAGTAAACCTCCATGTGTCCTCTCGCAAAACTCCTTAAAACTATGAGGAAAGAATAAATTCTTCTGATATCAGCTACATTATTCATTGCAATGATATCAAAAAGGTCACTGGAAAGCATTTACAAAGTTTTGTCTAAAAATGAAAAAGTCTAAAAGTTCAGAATGATTACAGTTACTGACATCTGTTTGACGTGTATTCAATGTTTAAACAAGGTCACGGTGTGAAAAGGAACAAAATTGGTTTAATATACACTGCTCTGATTTATGCTTGCAGTTGGGTTAGAAGTTACTCTTGCTGTATAACATAGTGCTGTATCACAGCCATGCAGATATTCAGTATAACAGTAAGATTGCGAGTGCGATACTGCTTTTATACAACAGTTTTATAAATAAGAAGCAAGTAACTGATATTTCAAACACAATATGGCCAAATAATTTTATTATTTTTGCTCCGCTAGTGGAAATAGATCATGAAGAAGCCACACTCACTGGTAGCTGGCTAGTATGTATGTGGTATGTACATTCCCGTTAAAGGTACAGCCAACGAAACTGGCTTCCCTTCTTCCTTTTCATTCATCTGACAAGCTTTCATATTGTAAGTCAGAATTTATATTCATGAAAAATGAATTGTTTGTATTGTCTACTGATGATGTCGCTAAGACTACTGGAATAACGGTTTCAGAAGGACTGTTGATAGAATTGGAATTTTACAACCCAAGAGAAGTGATACAAAACAGTGAAACGTCCTATTAACACCAGGAGACTGCAGCTGCTGATGGCTTTAAACAGCACCATTACCCAAATAAGTAAGTAAGTAAGTAAGTAGGTAAGTAAGTAAGTAAATAAGTAAATAAATAAATAAATGGACTTCTGAATTCATAGTTGCCTCATTTTCATTTAAATGTCATACAGTTTTCAAAGGCAATGATCTCTAAGTGAAAGTAAAACCATCAGTTTAGATATTTAGATAAAACAAATCCAATGTAATTTGTACCCTGGTCATTCAGTAATGCTGAGGACTACTGATATGAGTCACAGGGATATAATTAGCTCAAATTCAGTGTTGCATAAAGAAATGAAACCCATGCAAAAGACCATTACAGTTTTTTTAGGAATTTCAAAGGAACTGTGGATAATGTGATTTTATTTCCAAGGTCTATTTGTAGAAGAAAATTAAAGATCTGTTTCTCTAGCTAATTAGGCCTCAAAATGAGAGAGCTGTTTTAGGTACTGTATTGTCGTATAAAGAGGAACAGGAGACTTAGAGGTTTACAGAGCAAAAATTACACTGCAGATCATTTTCATTTGTGCTAGTTAGATCCCTGTAGTTAGCTGACATTTCTTCATTTTAAACCCAAACCCTAATCCAAGAACACAAACAGATTAAAAACATATAAAACAGAGATTTTCAAACAAACAGAGATCCATTATTGTGATTGCAGAACAGATTTATTTTCTGATTATTACAATATTATTTTTTAGTAGGGTGACTAGATATTTTTATGGCCCACAGATTACAAATTAACCCAAAAGACTAAAAAAAAAGTTGCATCACATACTAGTTTTAATATAATTGCAGTTAGCTTAGCGTTGACATTATTTATGCTAGCTTGTAAGTTCACAGGCATTTAACTAGGAATTGAACAACCTTCTTCAAAAACATATTAATGTGCCTGGCATAAATTTAAAACCTGTTCGATTTAAGGGACCAGTCAATTAGGCTTACAACTATAACTACAACCCTGCACTAAAGGTTTTAATTAATTTTCTATAACAGGAGCTCTGACAGGAACGCCAGCTGTAATTCAGTTCACAGGCTTCTATTTATGCAATCGTTCTAATATGTTAAAAATTTCTATAGTAACAGTTCATTCACAGGGACTTGTATGATGGATGCTCAACATAATATAAGCCTAATAATAAAATGACTTTTAAAATTGTGTTGTTGTTTCACAAAGAAATACACATAATTATTGATGAAGCTGATGGTGAAGCTTTGTGTAAGGAGATGATTTTTTTTTACAGTTGTGAAAGGAATCTCAGGTGTCAGTGCTTTGTAACAGGCTGTACATTTTCCACCATGGGAGAGTCTTCAGGACAGAGGATGTTGCAACTTTGCAGTTTCTCAGTAACATGTCATGCTGTATGCGTTTTGTCTTTTTAACTTCAGGTGAGAGAGAAAAAAGAAGTTGGTAATGTAAGAACTATTTATAGCTGCTATAATGTGTAAGTAATTACAGGAACTAACTGAACTAACTTTATCTTTATCAGCTGCTTTAATTGGTCTCCTAGTCTGTCCAACTGCCAGTATCCACCTTTAGTCATGGTTTATGATGTGGAGTCCTACTTGTGCTATGGTTCATAATGAAGTGATAACAGCACAATGCAATTGATGTATTATTATTATTATTATTATTATTATTATTATTATTGTTGTTGTTGTTGTTGTTGCTGTTGTTGTTTAAAACAATGAAAAACAAGACTTTTATATACACTTTATGGCATTTGGACACCTGACCATTATACCCATATGTGCTTTTTGAAAATCTCATTCCAGATTTAGTCCCCCATTGATGTTATAATAACCTCCACTCTTCTGGGAAGCCTTTCCACTTGATTTTGGAGCGTGACTGTGGGGATTTGTCCATTCAGCCACAGGAAGATTAGAGAGGCCAGGCACTGATGTCAGGCAAGGTGGCCTGGTGCACATTTCATCCCAAAGGTGTTCAGTGGGGATGAGGTCAGGGCTCTGTGCAGGCCACTCAAGTTCTCTCACACCAAACTTGGCAAACCATGTCTTTATGGATCTCACGTTGTGAATAGGTGCATTGTCATGCTGGAACAGGTTTTGGCCCTTTAGTTCCAGTAAAG
Source organism: Pangasianodon hypophthalmus (assembly GCF_027358585.1). NCBI lineage: Eukaryota > Metazoa > Chordata > Actinopteri > Siluriformes > Pangasiidae > Pangasianodon > Pangasianodon hypophthalmus. The sequence continues at coordinate 14,269,297 of NC_069714.1, forward strand.
GGAAATCATAATGCTACAGTATATAAAGACAATCTATCCGATAGTGTGCTTGCAATCTAGTGGTAATTGTTTTCTGAAGGCCCACATATGGGTGTGATGATCAGGTGTCGACATACTTTTGTCCATATAGTGTATTTCTGTTTTAATTATGTCATTATACAAATTACAACTAGTAACCTTCCAGTATTCCTTGTCAGATTTGGATCAAACCAGGAACCGTGGAGCTGTGAAGGGGCAAGGATGCGCTCTTTACCACCAAAAAATTGGTGTGATAACTTTGGCTTGTCCCATGTCTCACAGATATCCTCAATCTGTTCCTCTCATGCTACAAACTCATCTCTGCTGCTGCTAAGTCCTCTCTACTGGTCAAGGAAGGGTCTGGGATTTTTATAATAGTGCCAATCTCTTCATCTTCTTTCCATGTGTCCATGTGTCCCCTCTAAACACGAGCTACCATTTTAAACCTGTCAGCATAGTCTGTATCTCATGCTGGAAGCCCTTCATTATAACTTCTCACAACTTCTCACAGCTCTGTCACAGCCTACATCACTGGCCTTGTCCATTCCTCACTTTTGCTCAACAATGCCACAGTCAGTCAGACTGCTTCTCTTATCATAGTGTCATTGCATGTGCCTGGTATCTCGTTAGCTGTTTGTCTTATTTTTGACATTTGTTTGTCTTACATCTGATATTTTTGACACTCTGGGCCTCAGTACTGTATACTTGCTAATGATGGATAATAACACTTATCCTTGGTCTTATTCCTTCCCATGGCATTTCCTCTCTCTCCTTTTGAGTGATACTGAGATACTGAGGTTGAATCAATCTCAAAGCATTAGACATATCTCTTTGCATTGAGCCTTCATTCATCATGAAGTCAGTCCCTTCACTTCATGATCCCATCTTTCTGGATGACACTTGCAGCATGGAACTTCCCTTTTGACTCCTCTATTCTCCATTACTTTTTATCAGGATGTTGTGTCAGTCCTAAAGACCTGCAGTTCTTCACACATGCTGATCCATCTATTGGTTTCAGTGTCTTCTATAATGGTTCACTGGTTTGCCACCTCTGGTCTGTTAAATTCACTCTTGTGTCCTCTGTAGTGCTGTAGAAGCCATGAATGCACTGGCACTTCCACTCAATAGGTGTAAAGATCAATTCTCTGTGACTCTCACACCTTACTACTGAACCTTTAGGAACTAGTTCAAAGTAGAAATCACCCAGAACTCCAGCTTGTTTGCTTCTATTTCTCCCCACTTAAGCTACAATCACTAATTAGAAGCTCTTGCAAAGTCTCTATTGAATGCCTGACTGCAAGTATGTATGTTTACATTGCTGATGGTTAATGGTTAAGACCTTTTCAATAAATTAGAGTGTGTTCAGTCAATAAACATACCAACAGATGCATTACATCAACAGCACTATATGATATAGTTTCCAAAAATGTATTCTGCGTAAATGGAGAAACTCTTTTTAATCTTTCTCAACACATGCAGCCTAATCTCTTGTTTTCATCAGTGATCTGGAGCTGTTAAAGTATCCATCTATGTAAGCCTTGTGATCTCTGTCAAAAATGGTTATGGAATTGCGAAAAGCAAATTTCTGTACATCTGCCAAATGCACCATTACAGAAATATTCTTGTCCATAAATGAAATAATATAACGAACAGCTTTTGATCTTAAACAACAGCATTAAGTGGAAGTTATGGCATTCCATTGCTTTTAAAGGTGCCACTTTAAACTCAGATCCCATAACTCTCACTGTCAGTGGAGACTGTGACTTTCCACAGCTCCTGTCACCCTGAACCAAGACATCTGATGTCACTGTTTGGGTGCCTTGGTAATATATTACTCAGTGTAACTATGGTAATGCAGGCACTGAACCATTTCTAAATCAGAGTCCTTAGTGACATTGGCAATGTCAACAGCACAGATGAATGGTTCAATCAGAACTTATCAAACTCTACTAATGGCTCCAGTCTTGGAAAATCTTAGGAGTGGGGGAGAATTTAAATAAGAACACAATATGTTTAAGGTAGAATTAACTGCCTTGGATTGAACATGAATTTAGACTTAGAATGACAACTAAAAAGAAAGATTAAAATACAATTGCATCTGACACTTTTGCTTAGTATTCATATTGAAAAAAAAAGTTCAGGAGAAATTGGAGTAATTGCAAATTTCCAGAGCTTATTCCTAGACTAGAGTGTGTCAGTGCACACCTCAATACACTCTGCTGCCCAAAGTCTCAGAACTAGATGCCAAATGGAGAATCAATAATAATGTTCTCAATTACAGGAACACTCAAGGCTCACCTAGTAGTCAGATGAGCTTTTTCTGCCAAAAAGGACAGGTAAAGCAAGGAAGGAAAGGGGAGGCAGAGACTCAGTAAGTGTGTGTGTGTGTGTGTGAGAGAGAGAGAGAGAGAGAGAGCAAATTCATTCAGCATCTCAGCATTTCATATCAAATATAAACTTAAAAATGAATTAAAGGATGGAATTAATGAAAATGAAAACATGCATGGAAACAACTAGATCTACTAGGCCAAAAAGATGGAAAGCTAACGAAAGAAGATTAAACCAGAGACAGACAGACAGACATATAGACAGACAGCAGACACACACACACACACACACACGGAGTGAACAAGATCAGACTTAGAAAAGGAGTGGGTTGCATAACAGTCTATCATCTCTGTCCACTTCACCAGGCTGCAATTTGATTCATCACATGGAAACTATAATTCAGTATCAGTACAAGGTGAACCACTTTGAACCATGCAAATGACAGCTTGTCACTCAGTAGGGTAATGTTCTAGAAGGCTAGGGTTCTGCTCATGAGTAGATAATGTAGGATAGGCTTTTTCCTGATATACCAAGTCAATCTCTCTTTAGTGCCATAAAATACAGAAATAAAGCAGTTTTATTAAATTATGTACTGCTTTGTTTAAAAGGTCGTTGGTCAGATGGAAGCCTAAACGGGCAGATACAAGTCTAGAGTTTAATGGTTCTTAGTCTTAGCTTTAGTTTTTTGAATGAAGGAAAGAAAAAGTAAGCCCATGGATACTTAAATCAGTTGGAATAAAGGAGGAAAATGTGTTTTAGATTGTAGTTCAGCAATCAACACTTGGAGAGTAGAAGAGATGCAGATGTAATCTACAGTGTGCGGGAAGATACATGCATATGTTTTTATATCTTCTTGGGGACTAAATGTTCCCACAAGGAGATGAATATCTGACAGTTTTGATCTCATGCGAACATTTGGCTGAGCCCTACAAGAAAAACTGCTTCTTTTTAGAGCTTAGTAGAAAACTAACAAAGCCAACTGGTGTACTTAAGCTTAAAGTTAGGGGTAGATTTTGGTGTATACACAGCATTAAACAGCTGCATTAATAATTATGTCAGTGGAAGCTCCTCACAAGGACAGTAAGACAAACACATACCGTACATTCATACAGTATACACTTCAACATGGGTATACTGTAGTCACTGGATGAAATATTAAGTTTTGAATCTGCCATAATCAGTACTAATTTAATGTGTTTATGATCATTCTATTGTCTACTTCATGGCTTTTCCACTCTAAATCAGTCGGTTGAAATGATTTTCAAATGATTATGCCACTCCTTCTATTTTCTACCCTTTCATCATCTCTTTATCCTTGTTTCTATTGTCTCACCCTCTGTACATTTTTTGAGCAACCCCTCCCCTTTATTGAAAATGAGATTCTGTGAGCATTGTGTTTGTAACAAAAGGCAAGTGGCTGCTTAATAATGTAGGTGGTGACCTGCGTGTTATTGGAAACACAATGATTGGATATTACAGCTAGTGGAGAAAATGTCAGGATCTAGACTTTCTCAGTGAGGTGTGTGACCTCAGTTATTAGCAACAGCTGCACAAAATGACACAAATGTCACAGGCTAGAGAACCGGAGTCTAAAGGGCTAGTGGAGAATTGATAAAGAGGAGGGAAGAGGTGGTAGTGACACTAACAGATGCATCAGATTTCACCTATGGTAATGGGAGGTCATTGACGAATGGCAGCAGGAGGAAGCCATTGTGCATTGACATTTTTCCAGTTGACCTGCTGCATAGGAATAACTGGCCAACTGGATGCTGTCACCATGGAAATATAGTACAGACAGTTTAACTGAAAAGTACACTCATGCACATCAGTAATCTACACTATACTGTAATTACCTACTCATGTTTCCCTTCTAAATATATTTGTTTGGTATAATATGTAACACAGTAACAGTGTTATTATTGTTTTATATGCATAACTGAAAAGGTGTATTACAATGGCCATTTACATCCAAACACTATTAGGATGGTCCACTGTAGACACTCTACAAACAATCAGCAAGCCATACTGTCAACTACTTTTAAACAATATGTCGAACCCTGGTGCATTTGCTGCTTTTGTGTGATTCATCTAGGGAGAGAATACAGCAATTACACTCAGGTGCGAAGCAGAACAACTGGGCCGAGACCATCTCAGCAAGGTGGTCTCGGTCCAGTTCCAGTTGAACTCTAGTGAGGTTGAATCACAGAGAGAAAGCAGTTCGACACTGAATCAACCCAAAAGCGTGAAGTGAACCAAACATGCATGTATTTTTTTTAGTTTAATACAATATTTAGTGCTGAATCCCTGTATCCCAGTGTGTTTCATCTGGAGGAGAAAAAGTCTGTCATTATAGGGAGGGTAAGTCAATATCAGCTAACTAAATAACGTTTGTTGATGTTAGCAATACAGGCTGCTGAGATAAACTTCCCAGCTGTCCTGTAATGTAGCTAGCTAGAGACATAGGCAGCATGACAGGGAGTTCTGCTGCACTGCTGCTTGCTGAAGATGCATTGTATGTAGTCAAGTGTATTAGAGCAGTCGATTATCAGTATAAATGAAAATGAATCTCCCTAATGAAGCTGAGACTCAATAGCATTGATGCAGTCAGTCCCTTATTCGGTCCTCAAAATGGCTGTGATTATATAATTATTATACAGTATGAGGTCACATGCAAGGATATAACAATTTTCCATTGTCCATATGAATAAATTTATCATATTCCAGCTAATCTATAGGAGCTAGATCTTTGGGAATGTTTAGAATGTCTTTCTTTCTCAATAACAAAGAAAGCCCAGCAGCGCCTGTACTTTCTGAGAAGCCTGTGGAAAGCACATCTCCCACCCTACCACCTACCACTTGGGGTCTCTCTTCCCTCCATCGTAGACACTTACACCTCACGCTGCATCCGCAAAGCCACCAGCATGTGACCCCACACGCCTCTCTCACACACTCTTCACCCTCCTGCTGTCTGGCAAACGGTACCGAAGCATTCTGGCCCTCATGACCAGACTGTGCAACAGTTTCTTCCCCCAAGCCATCAGACTCCTCAATACTCAGAAACTGGACTGAAAGGACACACACACAACTGTGCATCCTCCATCCTCTTTGCAATTTTTTGCACATCTCTGCAATACATTTACATCTATTTCAGCAACTTATATTGTACTCTTTGCACTATTGTCACTGGATTCACATTCTAATAGAACTGTGTACTAGTCGGCGCTGCACTGGGACTTACTGTGCCCATTGTCTATCCCAGTAGTCATTGTACTGTCTTGTGCTGTCTGCATATGTTTGCACTTGTGCACTTTATGTATAAATTTATGTAGTCCCTTGTAGTTCTGTGTTGTTCTGTGTTTGTCTTATGTAGCACCTTGGTCCTGGAGAAATGTTGTTTCGTTTCACTATGTACTAACTGGCTGTATATGGATGAAATGACAATAAACTCCACTTGACTTGACTTGACTTGAAAGAATGTGTACACAGACATGTATATACAGTATACACATCTATAGATGGGTGACAAATTAAAGGGGAAAAAAACAGTGGTTCTCTTATGCTGTGGGAAACACTTCTACCCTGATGAAAGTTATCTCTTCCAGGATGACAATGTCCCTATCCACAGGGCATGAGGACTCACTGGAGTAACATGTAACAGAGCACTCTCCACCACCATCATCAAAACAACAATGGAGAGAACATCTTTTGACAAAAAAGGTGTTAATTCTTTCCAGTACAGTTCCAGGGACTCGTAGGAACTGTGCGAGGGAGCATTGAAGCTGTGGGAGTCACATGCAAGGCATGGCAAACACAGAAGACATGGGCCACTGTGCACACTTGGAAGTGGCTGAGAAAGTTCAAATATGTCTTTCAACACAAGCGATTTCAATACGATAGCATAAAAAGGTCTGGGTCAAGAGCAAGAAGGTCTAAACTTTATATATAAGATCAACCAGTCAAACACACTTCTTTATACTTCTATGAATGAGACTGATATCAGTGTACTGAAGCTTTCATAATAGACATGAAGAAGCACAAATGCATGAATAAAAAATGCAAAAAAATATCTGAAGATGTAAGAAAATAACTAAAGCGCAGATGAAGCTTGTTCTGATGTGAACTGGCCACTTCAGAAGGTCATTCACACAGTGACCCTGATATATGTTAATCAAATAACATACAAATATTCGTTCAAATAACACCAGAGAACATACAAAGAATATAGGCTTTACTAGTTACAAGGAGTAATGCTTAAAACAGTTTTTTTTACCTGATCATATGTTAATTATATTATATACAGTGCAATCTTTTCTTGAACCTACTGTGTCAGTACATTAAATGGTGGTGCTGAAATATTATTAAGGTTAGCACTGTGGCACAGTGGGTAGCTTTGCTGCCTCACAGCTCCATGGTCCCTGGTTTGATCTTGAGCAAGGGTTACTGTCTGTGTAGAGTTTTATATATTCTTCCCATGTTTGTGTGGGTTTCCTCTGGGTTCTCCAGTGTCCTCCCACCTTCCAAAAACATGCCGGTATGTGGATTGGTGATGTAGGTGTGAAAGTGTGTTTGCATGGTGCCCTGTGATGGACTGGCATCCCATCCAGGGTGTATTCCCACCTCACCGCCTGTGTTCCCAGGATAGGCCATGGATCCATAGTCCACATAACATGATGTTTAAAATCCCTAAAGATGTTGCTGCACCTGCTACACATGTACCAGCAACACACATAGTATGCTGTATATGAAATATTAATATGGAGCTAAATTCCTTTATTTGAGCACTGCATGGACAACACCACATGTTCGCACAAGGGATTAGAGCAAGTCATGATGGAGGTCAGCAGTTAGCAGTGTAGATTTACATCTGTCATGTTCATCACAGGAAACAGAATACAGTTTAGGAGCTGTGTGTCCAGAACAACCAAACCCACTCTGAAAAGTTTTAATAAAAAATGCTGGACACAACCATGTTATGTAAATGCTAATAGCAGGCCATCATGTTAATATATGGAAATGCCCCCCTTTGATACAATCACTAAATGTTGGCTAACCTTTAATAGTCATGCCATTAAAACATTTCGAGAGTCATTAAAACTCAATTATATCTAATTGTTTTAAATGCATTCCCACCTCATGTCCGGTGCTGCAAGGGATCAGCTCTGAATCTACTGTGACACTGAGCATGATAAAATGGTTACTGAAGATGAATGAATGAATGAATGAATGAATGAATGAATGAATGAATGAATGAATGGACAAACGGATAGACGAATTATGATTTCTAATTAAATATATTCCTGTGTGTTGCTGGAAGAAAGAATAAAGCATGAAAATATTACCTTGAGGATTAAAGACATTTTAGACACAAATCTTAAGCTTTTAATACCGAAAATACTTAAAGAGGATTGAGAGATCTTGAGAGATATTTTCTGTAGGGTTGCACCTGCTAAAGCATGCAGCGACTCAAATGAGAGATAAATACATTTGCAAAATTGTTATCAGATAATTTGCTCTAATGACAACAGACTGGCATCACTGAGCTCATGTTTACATTTTACAGCCTTGTCTCTTATAAGCAAAGTACTTGTGCAAAAGTAAACATTTAATACAAAAAAACATGGTAGACATTAGTTCAGTAGTTCACAAATAATTTATGCTATGTGAGATCTAGCTGTGATCACAGAGGAGCTTATGTGCTTTAGAAATCAAAAGCCTACAAGTACACTCAGGCAGTGAACAGCTGCGGACAATAAGAGACCATAATCAATCAAACTCCTAGGCTCAGTTTCCTGTGAGATTAGCCCTCTTCCTCTCAGAGTCCCCTAAGGACAGGCACAAGCATTGCCCTTGCTTTAGCTGAGAGAGGAGACTGTTGTACACATTCATGATGTGTACTTAAGGCTGGGTAATAGACTGAACCTTCCAGGCAAAGCTTTTCCAGAAATCCAAAACAGTTTGTTCTTAAACAACTGCATGTTCTCATGAGGAAAAACACGAGATTGGTACAAAGCTCCAGAGAGTCACTATGCTTCTACCTTAAAGAGATGTACACATACTCCACATGTGCAGTGGACTATAGATGGAGGACAAGTTTGTGGAACTCTGAGATTTATGGTTTTAATAAAGCACCTAAGTCAAAATGAACTGCCATTGTGTCATATGCTAATGGGATTGCACACATTTTCTCAAGATTTGGGATTTAAGCTAAATGAAATTTTGAAGATTTCATTCTGATACATAATTTGTGTCTTTGCCTAATGATTTAATGTGTGATTAGATCATTAGGCAAAGATTGTCACCCTCATGATCGTGAGTTACTATCCTGAAGATACCATAGCCATCCATGGCCAAGGAAGCAAAATTGGCCATGCTGTCTGAGTGGGAGGGATGGCATACACTTTCTCCCCTGTCAATCACAGTGGCACTAGCCAATCATGGGCATCTGTGAGCTCATGTAATTAGAAGCGGGCAGATGATGCCTTTCTCCGAGTGTGTCATGCTCAGTGTTGGCAGCTTTGAGACTTTGACACTAGATTTGGTAGGTTTTTTAGACCTATTTAGTGACTTTATTTCAAAAATGAGCCTAGGGACAAATCTAATTGACCTTTCGAGCAGATGTTAGCAACTGCCTCTATGACTCTCCATTAGTGTGTAATACTTATTTTATAGTTGTGCTTGCATGAGCCAATGTTCCCATTGACTAATCACTGATTACCATTGTTCCCAAAGATCAATCACTGAACACCATTGTTCCCAACGACCAATCACTGATCACCACTGTTTGTCCTACCATAGTACTTCTTTGTTCTTTATTTTAAACTTTCTTCTTGGTGATATTTACAAGTAATAAAAGTTAATTCTTCCATCGGTAACTGTTTCCTTCACATCTACTTCATGACTTCTCAATAGCACTGCTTTATTTTGTCTATGTTTTTGATAGCAGATCTGTTATTTTTTAAATACATAATAGGTTAGTTTGTGACTAAAGATGACTTTTTTCTATACGAAAAAAATAATATATTGTTTTCTATGTTGAAAGAACTCTATTTCATTGTATTTTATTATCTTCTATTCTAAGTGTCTTCAAAAATTCTTCGTGTACATTAATTTTTATTTGACGTGCAAATGGTCACAATGAATCACTGACTATGCAAATTTGTCTATAACTTCTAGTCACTTTTTGAGCATGCGTTATCTACTTTCTTCTGAAAAGTGCTGGCAACACTGGTTGTGCTGCTTTGTGACGCAGCAGGAACAGCAGTTAGAAAAGATGCTGCTGGAAGGCTGCATGTGTTTCGTGGAAAGCATGTGGTAGCCTTTACCCTTCCCAGTTGGTAGCTGTTGTATGATACGGGAGGAGCTTGCTGGTGGTTGGGAATTGGCAGGTGACCAAAATTGGGGAGAAAAATTGGGGGAGGATCCATCCATCCATTCTCTGTACCACTTATCCTACACAGGGTCATGGGGAGCCTATCCTAGGGGACTCAGTGCATGGGACACCCTGGATGGGGTGCCAACCCATCACAATACACAATTACACACACACTCACACACCCATTCACATACTCTGGACAATTTATACATGCCAGTCAGCTTACAATGCATGTCTTTAGACTAGGAGAGGAAACCAGAGTACCTGGAGGAAACCCCTGAACCACAGGGAGAATATGCAAACTCTGTGCACACAGGGTAGTGGTAGGAACCAAACCCCCAACCCTGGAGGCACATGGCAAATGTGCTAACCACTAAGCCACCGTGTCCCAAGGGGAAAATCTGTATAAAATATTCTAGGATTATGTAAATCCTGTATTGTGTGTACACCTTTCACAGTTCCCTTTGACAGTATTCTGTGCAGACTATGCTCTGAGACTGATTTTATCTTGTTGTCCTGTGGATGGCAGCACAGTCTCCTCTGATTGCACACACTGCTTTTGTATTTAATGACCCTTTCAGTGTCTCACCATACAGTCTCAAAACAGCATGTCATGTTACTGATAAACAAAAAACAGAAGAAGATTTGTTTTAAAGTATGTTAAATTATTGGGCCTGATGAATGATTGCAACTGCCTGCGATTTCATTTTGGCCTTGGCCTGCATTTCAATGTCAGTAAATTGCATAGCAGCTTTTTGAGAAGCAGCAAGAAAGAGCTGGAGACATGGCTCATATATCTTTGTCTCCTATTCAGTCTCTCTTTGCTAACAAAGACAATAATTTACCTCGGAATTCAGAACCTGAACCAATATGGATTTTGTAAAGAATTATATATTTGCTCAGTTGCAGTGCAGCAGTTACTCTGTAGGCATCACTTTCAGCAGCTTACAGTTAAAATCAGTTTTACAGATGGCACTTTGCAATGAAAGTGCTAAGTTTTATCACTTAGGAACATCTTCAGATTATACACTCATTCAGTATGCTTTGAACTTGGTCAAGACTGGATTGATAGATTGATTGCAAATGATTTTAATGGCTTTATTTGAGTCACATTCTCAAAAAGGTTACAGCATAAATAATTCTTGCATTTATTCTGATTACCATTTGAATATCTGTCACTAAACTGGCAGTGTTATTACCTGCCCATTTCCATGGACAGTGATGTACAGCCAGGGCAATAAACCTCAGTTTAATTGGATCTATTTTTTATTTATATGTAAATATATTCTTGTATTGCTGATTTTATCAGCCGGCGGCTGGACATAAACACACATAATAGTGTTTGGGTCTTACATCTGCATGGAAATATTCATGGCAGACCGGATGATATAATTAGGGCAGGAAGACTTCAACCTGAATAATAACTTTATCTCTGCCAGTGGAATGAGGCCTTAATGGATTTCCCTCCCCGTGAACTTGGTTAAATTAAAACGATTATGTAAATAAAATACAAATCTAAGGCAGATTAACTTTTCAGGTTTAATTAAGCTGTAAAAACTGATGGTTTCCATTTCGAATGTCCCCATAAACATAATTGGGAAAATGTGCAGCAGTAGGAGATTATGTAACACAGGTTCACCTTATCACCATGAGTTCTGACTGGGTGGTTCAATCCTGATTTGCAATCAGCAGGTTCAGAGTTTAAACACACAATCTGCACTCACTTAATAGCTAAGACTCCCCAAGGAAGCCATGCCAATTCAGAATGTGTGTGTTATCTTGATTAATGCTAAGTAATGAGTCTAATGGGCTGTAATTTAGGCAAGGACAGCATCAGTATATGTATCCACACTGAGTTCTGAAATTTTGAGTCAGTAACTCAAACCTATTATGTATGTACTGTAGGTATGTAGCTGAGAACTGCACATACGCTCTAGGATTATGTATTAATACACCTGTCAAAGAAACAAGCAGTGCTTCTCTGGATCATGTATGATATTACATGACTGGAACAAAAGGTACATATCATGTTGGAAGCATTACATTTTGTAAGCAGTTCTAACCAGGTTTAGATTAAGCTTAATCTGGTACATTGCTGGGATTAATGCATTTGACAGATGCTTTTCACTTGTCATGCTCTTAATAGTGCTGACAGACATATAGGTATCCCAGTTGACCAGAAACAAGTGCAAGATAGACAGGTTAATGTTCCAGGTGACACTTAACTTCAAGCTCCTGGCATTTGATGGGATGTTTTGCCACTGTCTTGTCACTCTGTATTGAAGATAGAGACAAAAACATGGTAAGACATGGTCTTACAATACAGACATATCCCTTCGTTTGCATTGTTACTTTTTGAGTGAGTATTATCTATCAATCATTCTTACAACAAGAAAAGCAGTTAAAATTGCACTAAACATATATTTATGGGCCATGCGCATTTAGCTCCTTTCATGCTGAAAATAACTGGTACTGGTTATTGATACATTTTTCTTTGTCTCTTTGTGTATTGCTGTTGCCAGAATAGTAGATAAGTTACCATGCATAAGACTGTACTTATCCTCAAGACAAACATAGTGACTTTACAAACAGCAGCCAACATACAGTGCAGGATCACAGGCAATATGAGGTGAGAAAGCAAGCAACCAGTGTCCGGAGTCCAGACACAACAAGTAAAGGCAAAATCCAGAGGCTACACTCAAATGAAAATGCTAAAAATACACCAGAAATTTCAGTTCACTGCTCAGCCCTACTAGCAATACTATACAAGAGGTTTTGAGTTACTGTAATAGTTATTTTAGTAATTGAACACAAGTGATTATGGTTAGAAATCTGCTAAATCATGAACACTAATAGGTTGTGAAAAGGGCAAAGATGGTTTAGGACGCTCACTATCTGTGTCTTATAGGGTGTTGATTTAATTATAGGTGCAGGAGGAATCAATGTAAAATGTAGAGTATTAACCAAATGAGACTCACTGAAGCATTATTTAAATGCGGCATCACTTGACCACTTGTTTCACAGCTCTAGCACCTGTCACTGAGCATAATGGCATATGAGCATGTATAACAAGGTGTTCTAAACATCAGTTAAAAATGACTGCACATGTACTTTCACAAATTCTACCTGTCAGTGTGCAGCATGCTCCCCACCATGGCAAGCGCTGGTTGCTTTTCTTTTGATTTTATATCATGTGCTTGTGTCTGGTCATGTGCATTTGTTCTGAGTCTAATCTAGTCTCCTCTCCTGTCCTGTCATAGGTATGATTCTTGATTGTGTCCAAGTGTTCTGTGTTAAGCCTTGATTAGTTTCAATTTATACCCTCCTGTGTCTTGTCAGTGTTACTATAGTATTGTGTTTGTTGGTCTTGAGCATCACATTGTATTATAGTTTATGATTATACATATTCATGGTACCTGCCTGTTATTTGACCCCTTGACCACTATGACAGTGATTCTTGGACAACCTCCACAAACTACACACTGATTTTACACACTTGCATTCTACCTCTACATGCACATGACATGTACATACTCAAATTTTGATTTTCTAGGCTATGCAAGAGTCTACTTATCAAGTGACTTATCATATGGGCAATTTTAATAAGCTTTTATCCAAAGTTTTCAATTTTATCCATTGTTTCTTCTTTAATTAATATTATTACACTTGCATTTGTTGAACAAAGTAATTTATATTGCGTAGTGAAATTCATTTTTGGAAAGAAGTGGAGAATACCACTAACAGCATGTGCTCAATGACTGTATATAGGGGTGGACGGCATAACGGGTGAAAAAGTGAAGCCAAAGATGTCCCTGAGGCCCTCTGGCTGCAGTATAATTTTTAACCCCACCCACACCTGTTTTAGAGAATGGAGAACAAGACAAATTTACACAAATTATTTTTGGGAATTGGTTTCTGTCATTTTTACAAGTTCAGTTGACCTTGATATCTCAACCAGTGTTTTGTCTTATGAAAAATGCATTTTATAGGAGTTGTTGATGATGATGATTAAAAAGGTATGGTTGATGAGATGATTGACAGTTTTGGGGTGATAGCTGAATGATAGTCGAACCTCACATACTTTTTAAAAAGAAAATTTTAGGGGATTTTTCCCCGATTTGGCCGATTCCCACACATCAGGCATCTTTCCCCTATCGGACAACATCTTTCCCCTATCAGACGGCATCATTTTTCAAACTCTTGTAACTTTCAAGCTCACACAGGGGGCGGTGTAACTCGGAGGAAAACACTATCTGCCCCCATATGCACGTACACCCATGATTGGCTAGTGTTACTGTGCTTGATAGGGAAGAGAGTATACCACTCATCTCTTGGGCTCCTGGACATGGATGGCTGCAACATCAACAGGATTCAAACTTGACATCTATGGATGATAGGATGAATACTTTTCTGTTGCACCACTCAGGAGCCCCAGCCTTATGTACTTTACAATAAATACCTGAAGCTTACGGTGTCTTTTGCTGTAAACTGTTCTAACAGACCCTCAGAGAGTTCTTTGCAGTTTTTCTGGTATGTGGTTAATTTTGATGCTTAAACTAGCTCAATCACTAGATAACATTAGCAAACTGAAACACCTTGAAAGGAAGATGAAAATTACCTTGATAGCTATATGTCATAATATTAATTCAATATTAATATTGAGCTACCACTCCATTAGTATGAACAGTGCCCCAGTGGAGAGATTGGACAATTTCCGGTACATTGGTGTTCACATCACGCAGGACCTGTCATGGTCAGGTCACATTAACATCCTGGTGCAGAAGGCCTGTTAGCGTTTTTACCACCTTAGACACTTAAGGCATTTTAAACTGCCCTCTACGGTGCTAAGGAACTTTTACACCTGCATCATCAAGAGCATCCTGACAGGCGGCATTACAGCCTAGTCTGGGAACAGCACCAAGCAGGGTAGGCGGGCTCTCCAGAGGGTGGTGCAATCAACTGAGCGCACAATCTGAACTGAGCTCCCTGATTTGCAGTCTATCTACAGCAAGCGGAGTTGGACCAAGGTCAGGAAGATAATGAAGGACCTCAGCCATCCTAACAATGGACTCTTCTCTCTGTTGCAGTCAGGGAAGCACTTCCTCTCCCTGAAGGCCAACACAGAGAGAATGAGGACGAGCTTCTTCCTACAAGCCATTCGGGCCCTCAACAGGACAACACCTAGGACTATTTATACAAACACATATAAATATATACCTAGGATTTCTTTGCACAACTCCCACACACCCAACATTCCTGTCAATACACACAGCATATCCCATATTTATAAATATTTATATTATATTGTTAGCTTTTTAACTGTAACTAACTCAGTTCGATGTTGCACTGCATTATTGCACAAAAAACAGCACATATCTGCACTTTGAGTGGAGTGTAAATGTTAACTGCTTTTTACCAGTATATTTTCAATTGGTACATTACATTAGCTACTTCTACTTGCATTACTTTGATTAATATGATGGATTAACTAATGTCAGCTAGCTTGAAAAGTGTATCTCATTCAGTCATGGCTCAAAGCTCTAAAATCTTTTCCTGACAACAGTGAAATCAATATATAATATAACTACAATTTAGCGACATATGTTACATATTAATTAGTAACGCTGTGTCATCGTAACTTTTTGCATGTCATATGCCTGTCACTGTCTGCACTCCCGGCACGATGAACGGGAATGTTCACGACCAATATGGGCAGGCAAGAGGTGGACACACTGTCTGACTGGTCATATCTACTGCTCATGCTCTGGCTCCAACAGTCTTTACTACGCAAACTCTGGCTCCAATTTTGACCTACTGCGCAAACTCAGTCAAGATGGAGACTTTCAAGACCAAACAAGGCTTCAAAACCTCCCAATGGGAGTACATGACACTATGTTGTCAACTCATATACTGTATACTATGCAGACATTGCATGTGCACGGGTTCTTTGAGGGTTTATTGAATAATCTTAGCTCCTAAAAATGGTTCAACTTGGAATCCTTTCTGTTGTAGGGTTCTACACAGAAGCTTTAAGTGCAAGGAAAGAACTGGTAAGGGTTCTAAATTTTTTAAGAGTGTATAATAAAAACCATCGCTGGATCCTTGCTCAGGAAACCTCCTATCTCCTCATTCCCTGATTCTTCTGAGTGCTTTTACAATTTAGAAGACTCAATACAACTTTAAATATTCCTCTACAGACTTCTATTAATTTCAGGGTCATGGGCTGAAGGTCATACGAGCTTTGGAATTTAGATTACTTAAGGGTTCTTTAGTTGTCTTGATAGCATCTTGATAACTTGATAACATTTGCAAATAAACCCCCTAAAAACATGCAAGCTGTTTTACTAATAGGTCTGTCGAGGTTTGTGTCCTTCATTTGTGCATCATAGCATGACTTGTCCATTTTGCATTGTTGATTTAGTGTAATGAATATGAATATTGGGCTTTTTTTCATGTAAATGTGCAAATTACGGGGCAGTGCCTGTGTAAGTCTATTAATTTTACACCCAAAATGTGATTTACTAACCCTGAAATTTGAAGAAGTCTGTTTCAGTCAGTTATAAACAAAAATGTTCCCATTTACTAAACATTAATAATGAGAAAGTATATCTAAATTAAACCTCAATAATGAGAACGTTTCTCAAAAAGATTAATTCATATTAGGCTATTCAGTAATGATGCTTTATTAGATATTCATCACAACAGCCAATAGCAAATGTCAACAGCATTTAAACAAGGCCTACTCATGTCTACACTGTTATTCATTTGTTTATTCGTATCATTTACATCATCTGTTTATACCTGCCTCATTGCTCAAGTTTCAAGTTCAGTTTCCGTCTTTGCAATGGTCATACATACAAAATTCAGGAATAGTTCTTTTTCAAAGAGGATTAATAAATGTAACCATTGCTAAAAGGATAAACAAGACAGACAGAAGAACTGACCATTATTTGACTCTTTTTGTTACAGAAAAAAAAATCCTTGACTCTTATTCACTATTAAGTACTGAATAAATTTGCTGTCAGGGTAACATTTTTAGAGAATGGATCATTCCCTCATTAGCCAAGGCCATATATTATGCCCTCTCATTTCATTAAATATACCGTCAGTTCAGTTTCTTTGGGAAGTGCAGTTAGAGAATAGACAATATTAGACTGTGTATATAAAGCTTATGTAGCTTTCCTCCACGGAAACCTCATCTTGCCTTTGCTCATAAGATGCTAGGACAGGGGTTCCCAACCTCGGAGTCACTTGAGTTACAAACGGGGTCGTGAGATAAACTCACAATCTCCTGTTTTGTGTCATTCAGTTATTTTACAAATTAACAGTAGAAATATCAAAGACGGATTTTGTGTGCAAATATTTGGAAATATGCCTGGGAATCACAGTCAGACAATCCACATTGAAATATGTGATTTTTTTTTTAGTCTTTTTCACTATTCTGACACACTGTACTAATGTAGTTCAGCAAAAAAAAAATAATAAAAATCCCCCATCCATCTACCTCCATTAATCAAACTAGCATTGTGTCTCAAATTATATACTTATGTACTATTCTAGAGCATTGAGTTCTAACACTAATCGGTTTTCCTATTATAGTTAGTTGTGTAAGGTCAGAGTTGTGATTTGAGACACATTACAGTAATTATGACAGTGGCAGAAAGTGTTTAGAGAGACAGATTTGGTCATTGTGTTTTAACATCACTGTGCATGAAATCGCAAAACATTTTATAGTTCGACTTGGAAACCTGATGGACAGGGATGTTTTCACTCTGACGTGCCATCTAGTGGATGTTACTTTTAAATTTTCCAGATGTACAGAAGATACAAAGTGAATGTATGAATACTGCTCACATTACCACTTCCTCTGCATTCACACGCAAAATCATGCATCAAGTATAAAGCAGGCTGCTTTGTGTGGGGCTGTATCACACCACCCCAGTGTGGATTTTCCTATAACAGCACAACACTTTCCATTAAACTGGTAAATTAGTGCAAGAAATATTCCTTTGGTCTTTAGTTGTTTACATCACACATACATATGTTACAAACATAAAATGTCCAAATGTTGCAGTAGTCCTATATTATAAATCTGGAATTAAAAAAAATAATTAAAGTAAGGTGGTCAAGGCTTGAGGTCACAGAAATTTTATAACGTCCAGTTGAGGTTGTTTGTCCAAAGAGTTTGGGAACCCTTGTGCTAGGACAAGGATTAAAGTGCTAGTACCTTGCTGGTGCTTTTTCTCCACATTCCAAAAGCAGATGTGGACCACTGTCTTTAAATCATGTTGCATGGGACAATAATCATTATGTCAAAGGTGACTAAATATTACTTTGTTGAGGCTATAATGCCAGTCATGTAATATTATATATGAAAAAGAATTAAAAATAATAACATCCAAGTTGTCTATTGACACAGTGAGCTAAATGACTAAAATGCTCAGATTCAGCTTGTCCTGTGTTTACACATTTAACACTGTGACATATGACAAAAGCCAGACAGAAGCTAATTGCACTTTTCACTGTGGGTAACAGACATGACTGGCAGTAGGCCTGAGCACCATTTGCAGAATGATAATTTCATCCTATTTGTAATGAGCCTATCACTCTTGTATGGTGACATTTGGCAATAGAGGAAAATCATTACATTGATCTATGCACACAGCATGTTGGTTTTATTACATTCGGCTACAGTTTTGTATTGTCTTGCTCTCTCAGTGTTCTCCAGAGTTACACACCAATTACTCAGTCTGAACTTTTCCTACAACCTTGGCCTGCTGTTGATGCGAAATGCCAGTCTGTGTTGTGACTGTCACGGCATTTCCTCCCTTATCAACCACAAAGCGTGATGCGCTGGCACAGATAAAAAGGAACACAGAGAAATATCACCTCACCGGAACGACTGCGACAACAGGAAGGTTCGGAAAAAAGATCTGCGAGTCCATGTTTTTTCATGACTTGCATATTAGATTGCACATAGGCAAAGTAAATAACAAAAAAGAAGAAAAACAAAGGCTGAAACAGAATTGGATCCTATACAGTAGTTTTTATTTTATCTATCAAGCTAGTTATATATTTTAACAGTTACATGTTCTGTGGATAGACTCCTGATCAGCTGCTATTCTGATTAGGTTAAACATGAACAAGAATGAATGAATCATTAGATGCTTTTTTCTTAGGCTTTTTTTTTATGGGATCAGTGCTGTTTGTAATGTAGTTCTGTTGCCAAAAATTAGGTTCAACAGTTCAGGACATGGTCAGTAGGATGCATTCTGTGCCTGCATTCAGAAGAATGTGTTTATCCCTGTGGCAGTAATACTAAGTTATAATGTTGGAATAATAGTTGAGAACATCCACACTAATTGCAATGGGCATTTGAAGGTATTATTTCATGCAGTTGGGGGGTTGGGGCATCACAGTGGCACAGCAGATAGCATTGCCATCTCCCAGCTCTGGGGTCCCTGGTTAGATCCTGAGCCAGTGTTGCTGGCTGTATTGAGTTTCTGAGTATGATCTCCTGGTGTTTGGGTGGGTTTTCTCTGGGTTATCTGGTTCCCCCCACCTCCCAAACAGAGATAGGCTCCTGATCCACTGTGCTCATCAGAACACATACTAGCTACAGGGCTAAAGACATTAGGTCAGAAAGGAGTGAGTTTTCAAAGACTTTCAGAGATTTTTCATTTTATTTTCCCTCTCTGGTCTGATTACATGGCTTGTTTTTAAGAAACATCAAAAACAAAATGATTAAAGATGAATGGACAGAGAAGTTTGTCCTTTTTTGTTCTCGAATCACATTCAGTGCCAATGTATCAGATGCAAAATGGCACTAGTCAGATGTGATAACATGAAGCACCACTATAAAACAAAACATGATCACTCTTTTTTATTTATTTATAGCCCTAAACTAATCATTAATGGTTAAAAGTTGAATGCTGGTGCCATTCAGTCATGTTAGTTGCTGGATGTTTGTAAGCAAGGATTTTGATGTAACTAAACCTTTACAAATTTGAGTTGAATGTCTCTAGGCTACAGTTTTGAAACAGTTGCTAAGCAAATTCAATCCAAGCAATAACAGAGAACAGGATGGTGCTCCTAAGATTTACCTTGTAAAATTAAGCCAGGCTTCAAATGACCTTAGATACTTCCTGTGCTCAGACAAATAGAGCATGGGTATTGAACTGAATGGAA
Organism: Pangasianodon hypophthalmus; assembly: GCF_027358585.1. Classification (NCBI taxonomy): domain Eukaryota; kingdom Metazoa; phylum Chordata; class Actinopteri; order Siluriformes; family Pangasiidae; genus Pangasianodon; species Pangasianodon hypophthalmus. The sequence goes on from NC_069714.1 coordinate 14,289,203, forward strand.
TTAGCATTTGTTTTTAATTCTTAGAGAACTGGGCTGGATGTGAGTATTAGTGACATATTTTGCTGGCTCCCAATTTATTTAGGCTTGTTTGTTTGTATGAAAAGTATAAATAAAAGAAAACTTTCAGAACAAGCTAATTTTATTCCTCTATGATGATAATATTTCACATAAACTGTAAATAACATGTAATAGCATGGCTCATTGGTTACATTCAGTTCAGCACAAAATGGCTTCTGAAAAGCTAGCAAAAATGGCTCTCAGCCAAAATAGGTTTTGAAAGAAAGAGAAAATAAGCTTAGACATGATAGTTGAACCTTTCAGTCATGCCGTGCAGGATAGTGTGAGGTAGTGGCCCATCTTGTTTTCTTCAAATTGCAAATTTTGAACAGCAGGAAATCAAGGAGACCACTTAAAATGATTGTATCAAAGCCATTACAAAGAGAACACTTAGAGGAGTTGTTGGCTGGACTATGGAAATGGGTCCTGAGGCCTTTCTGCTTTTATTACTAAGAAATATCTGGGAAAGATATGATAGAGAGAGAGAGAGAGAGAGAGAGAGAGAGATGGGGCCCAGACATAAATAGAATAATTTTTATATTATAAAAAAAATTAAATGGCAAAGCAAAACTGAACAAAGAATAGAAAAACACAAATAGCATGCTCCACAGACCATAAGGTGAATATGGAGGTTTATAGACATCCATCCCTTTCTCAACAAACCTCCACCTCAGCCACTCCCCACTTCTTGTCTCATCTCTTTCCAAGGTTGCAAATGAGTTCGGGGAGAAGCACCATTACTAGAGTGTAGAGACCATTTGATGGAACACATAAATGCATCAAGGCACAAACAAACAAACTGTTTGGCCATTAGTTGCCCAGAGGGAGGTCTCTTCCCACCAGCTCATATTCATCACCAAGAAACGGTGTCCACTACAGCGTCCTGCCTGTCTCAGCATGTGTGGGAAGTCGAGAAAATGTTGCTCTTTTCCATTACTGCAGCTCATATTGTCAGTCCAGATCGTTACTGTGTGTGTATGTGTGTGTGCACATGTGTATGCGAGTACACCATTATTGCATTGAGGACTGCATTGAACAGCTGCTTAATGCTAAAGCACATGAACTTGGGAAATGGCAGATGGAGGACAGGTGAGTCCTTCTGCCACCACAGACACCACTTGACATGTTTTATTGCTTGGTATTCTGGTCCATAGAAAGCTTCACCTGACACTGCACTTCTGCAGATATCCACTAAAACCAAGATTTCCTTGCACTGTTTATGTGTGTACATTCACACGTGGATTTCTTTGGGATATTTGTTAGGTGAATGTTCTGTGGAACTTCATGCACTCAATTTTGCAGTTGGAAAGCTCCTGTGCTCATTTGTAGGGAGCAGCAGACCTCTGTGGCTCATGTTTAAACATGGTGGCTACCGTGCTATCTAAACAAGTCCTTCAGGCTCAGGCCTGATAAGCCCTCGACAGGACTCACCTCTCCTTTTAAACAAAACCAGACAAATGTGCTTGGATAAAATGCTGCCTGTGTTTGAATTATATTCATCCACTTTAGAGTTTTGTATACAATACCTTTTAGGACACCAGAGATTACATTAACAACAGAGCAGGTACTAGGTTATTGATGGAGTGAACATGTTCTCCCCTAGACCCTGCACTTCCTCCACATCAATAATAAAGGCTACCAGGTAAAATTTTGTCTTATAACCCAGTGTCAGTGTGAAATCTAAATCACCATTTGCAATTGGGATTAGGTGAGCGGCATTCTTATTCTGTCTTCTTGGGCAGATAGAATAAAACCACAAAGTCGTCTCTATAATTGCAGACTGCCCTCACAAACAACTAACGGGTTAAGCTTATTAGCCTTTATTTCACCTCGCTGAATTTTCTTCTCTCCTTTTGCTATTCACAAGGCTTCATTTTGCCACCCTCATCAGTCCATGGTAAGGTGAAATACTTTTAAATTAGTGCAGAAAGTCTAGGTAGTGCATTTCAAAGTTTAGTCCATTTCCATTTAGATGAATGGCTCTGTGCTCACGTTTGAGCAAATGTGACATTTTAGTTAGGTTAACATATTGTGAATGTTTTTCAGAATCATCATGTGTGAAATTACAAAACCACACCGGCACTGAGAAAAGAACAGACTATATGTGTAGAAGGTCAGTAAAGTCTTTCCCCAACAGGTAAGTTACTATTGCATCTTGTGTAGTCCTTGCGTTTGCCTGACAGACACTTGTAATGAGAAGTTGAGGTGTTTCAACTTAAATTTTGGTAGATTGTTAGAGGTTGCTGTGCCCTTCACAAACTTTAACAGTGGAGTGAATAATTAATGTTGGTAAAAGAGACTGAGAATCAGATCACAAAAAAAGGGACAGAGAGGGAGGAAGATAGCCGGTTAGCTAGCTAGCTAGCTAGCTTGATTTATAGATAGATATAAAGGCTGTCCCAAAAGTCTCCATGAATATCGGACTATGTAAGCCAGCTCCACGTTGATTGTGCCTTCGTCAGTGGATGTTCGTGGACGTCGATTTCTCGGTTGATCCACAACACTTCCAGTCTTTTTGAATTTGTTATAAGTTTGGCAACAGTGTCGCATGTGATGTGCTTGCCATGTTTCCTGTTAAAGTCCATCCAGCCATGAAAATGATTTCAATATGTTCTTCCTTTGTCAAAGACATTCTTAAAGGCTATCTGAAAAAAAATTTTGGAAGAGTTTTTTGCTAAAAAGTGTTATTTTCCCCCTATGTATGGAGCCTCTCATGGTTAAATCTCATCACCTTTCCTCTATTTACACAAATCTAGCTCCTCTGTCTCTATTTCTCTATGTTATCCTTTCCCTCTCCCACTTGCTTTCTTGCTTTTATGTGTGTGTTTGTCCTGTTTATTTCTCCATCTCCCAGAATGCTGTGTCATTCACTATCCAAACAGTTAAGAAATTATTTCAGTCATAGTTATCATAAATAAATATAAAAAAAGGTTGTGAGTTCAAATCCCAGGAGTACCAAGTAGCCACTGTTGGACGGCTCTGTGCCTGGATTGTGTCCTGTTTTTTTTTTTGTTGTTGTTGAGTGCACCATTTCTCTGATGGACACTAGGTAACTGCAAACTAACTTGTACACATCTTACCAGGAAGTGTGTGTATGGTTTTGTCATTATTTCCACACTTGCCAATTAAAACGAAATTGTTTTTTTTTTTAATTTATTCAAATAGTTGGCAAGATTGACTTATAGAGTGTTTACCCGATGCTTTCAGAGCATCTTTCTGCATATTCCAGTTCACAGTGAAAGAACTTGGCACCACTGTGATGACTAGTACATTCACATGTATTCATTTGGCAGATGTTTTTATCCATAGCAACTTATAAATGAAGGTGTTTACAAATGCAATAATCTAGCTGTTTGACGAGCTGACAATTACTGCAGAGCTAAGTATCCAATTGACCAGAGGCAAGTGCAGGAAAGCTGAAGGAGGAAAAAAAGGAATGGCAAAACAAATAAGTGCTAGTACACAGGAAAGCTACAAATAATAATCACAAAGCAATCATTTAATCAACAGAATATACAGTCATGATATCTAATAAAACACAGTAATAACAATAATAGAGTAATAAGAGTGTAACTGTCAGGGTGGAAGGTTTTAGATGCTAAGCACAGCAGAGATAAAATTGGGGAATTAGTCGATTTAATGGGTGATGAGAATCATCTGTATGATTATTCAGCTTACTAATTGTTTGCCTTTTAAAATGCACTGTGTGTCCGTGAATTTTTCCTGTCTGAGACTGCTGAGCTTGTGAAACCTACAGTGTGGAGTTATGAAACACATTTTATTTGCTGTATACTTTTTTTTCTTTTTTTTTTTTTTGCTTTAAACTGTAATTTAACAGGACATTTTTCCCATAGTCCCTTCTGTATGCTCATTGTAAGAAGATTTAAATTTTAATCACCAACAAAGTTCTTATCCCTGAACAAAATGTATGCAGCATATACTCTACAACACTATGATATACAACTGCTTTATGAAGAAAATATTTTAGATTGGAGCATAGAGGCTGTGTGGATAATAATGAATTCTGTGTGACAGGCTCCTGATTGACGTTTGACATCATAAGAAAATAAAATGATTTCAAACACTGCAATCTACATAGTTACATCTGTTTTTGATCATCATTTTGAGGCTGAATGGAGAGCCTTAGTAAACACTAATTTTCCATTGAAACACAACTTATAATCAATGATTGTATGACAGTCAGTGTTAGATGATGACTACTTACTGGTTGATGTACACAATTTGCAATATTTACCCACTTGTATTATGCATTGAATGACGACCATCAAGTAAAATGAAATGCTTTAGGAAATTAATTCGTCCTTGATACACATATGCTTACATAATAATATGTAAATCATAAAAAACCAATTAATATTACAATTATTGCTATTAATGAGACTGGTGTTGGAATTCTATGTGGCAGCACAAAGAGCAGGTATAATGAGAACTAATTTCTCTTCTTTTTTGGGCATCTCTTATGGAGCTTGTTCCCCAATGAATTTCATATTACTCTAGAGTCCATCAGTTTCAAATAGTCCCATAATTCTGTGTGTTTACTGCCGCAGCTAGCAGTAGCTTAATTACTGCAGTCTAACAACTGACAGCCAGCAGGAATTAGGTGCCACAAATTTTACTAGAGGGTTTTTTCCCCACAAATGGCATCTGCTCTGTTGTTTGTTTATGGGCACCTTGTCAGTCACAAACTGTGCATGCGTCCCTTGCGCTTTCCTGCCAGTGACAAGCCTTACAGTGGAAGTAACACTCTGACAGTATTTTCTTGTTGCTCATATCTCAGAAATCTAATGCTCAGGGAGAATGTATGGACCTTCTGCCTTTGTATTACCAACAGTTTTCTGCTTATCTTGTTGCAGTACTTCTTAAATAATTTCTGAAGAAAAAGATTTATGCTTACTATCTCCAAAATATGGTAGAAATCCCCCAGCAAACTTCTGCAGTTTTAAGGCTCACATTTTCTTTCTAAACACCTAAAAAATTCCATGAAAATGAATCTACATATGTCAGTGAAGTGGGTTGTTTGGCTGGTCCCAACAACAATAAACTGCAGCTTTTTATTTCAAAACAAAACAAAACATCCTAGATTTATGTTCCAATCTGATGAAATTTGTCATCACTGCCTTGATCTAAGTCTGAAAAGTCCAAAGTTATCAGAAAATGTGAGTTAGCTCACTTAACTGCAAAAACCACTGGTCAAGTGTTTTGCCATGCATTTGTATATATAATGTGTATATCTAACACAGACTGATCTGTGTATATGTAGCCTGGTTAGGCGGCGGAGACGGTGGCAGTTGCAGGTTAAGAGTTTTTATTTTAAAACAGGCAAACGAATCTGTAAAGCAGAATCGAATTCAGAATACAGGCAGAAGTCAGGTGAGATGCAAAAAGAGTTAAATGGGCAAAAGACAAAGACATAAACCAAATAATCAAAATCGTATTCATAACCATGAACACTAGAGTAGAACAGTAAGGCAGGTACAAGACCCTGAGCGTATACTCTGCGGAGGTCTGGGAATTGTAGTCGGCAGCCATGTTTGTAGGCCGTTCTGTGTTACTAGGAGTAGGAAGCAATGCAGATACAGTCCTGCCAGTAACAATCTCCACACTGCTTTACGTATGCACTTCTGTGCACTTGTTTTTGCCTGTCTGAAAAAAAAAAAATTGAATACAGTGTCAACAGTAAGGTTTTGGAGCAAGATATAGTCACATGGTTTGAAAAAAGTGTGTGAGATTCATCAATAGTTACCCAATAGTTTCCTTGGTATTACTAACAGCATTTCATTGTATCCGCTGAACCACACTGTTTCCAGGTTGTTGCTTTTGTTGTAGCACCATTTTCACAATTGCGGTCTATCTCTGCGAATACATATAAACTATGCAGGCAACTATAATTTAACTACTGCACTGTTACAGATGGATTGCAGGAGGATATCTTGTAAATACTACTTTCAATTTGGGCTCTTGTGTGTAAAATGGTGAAGGTAATTGCAATTTACTGCTTTACCAACAAGCATGACTTCATTTTAAGCATGACTTCATACACAATTGTTACCTGTATGGTTTGTGTGTAGCTGCATGTTTAATAGAAAGACTTTTATAAAGTAGGACCATAGTCTCCTACTCAGAGGTTGCATTACAGTAAATCAAAATCAACAGTGCTGTCATATCTGGTAATGAATAGTGGCATTCCCGTTACCACTTTAAACATTGTTTATGTACCGAAATGCATGGGTGATGGTGAATCCGAAAATAGCTAGCTATATTATTCACATTTTGCTGGCTAGCTAGTTTGTTTAAGACAGTTGCTAATGAAAACAACACCAATTAGCTAGCTGGCCAACATTGGCAGCAATCAGGGCATGTGCAAGGCAAGATAAAAATTGTCACTTTATAATATTTTAATGTATATAGAAGTTATTTTACTTATCTGGAGGAGAAACAGCTGCGTAGTTGGGATATGTAGCAGGAACAGAACAGATGTTTGATGTCAATTCAAATTGAGAGGGTATAGTCCCATGTTTTAGGTGTTTACTGCCAGTGGTAGTACTGCCAGTGGTAGTACAGTGGTACTGAACTTTAAGTTGTCAGTAGTCCAGCAAATAACGCAAAGCCATTTCTTTCTGTCAAGCACATCGGAAAATGAATGAAGCTCAAGAACAGATGTTTGCATGAATTATTTGTGCATTTAAGGACACTGCAGTGTTGTATTTGCTTTGTTTGATTTGTTCACTATCTCACCTAAACTTTTGAAATGCTACTACGTCTGCTTCTGCATTCACAAAGACGGAAGTATGCAGTTCTGCCACTGTTGCTGACTGATTGCATACAGAGGGATTTTCTGCTGGTAAAGTGTTGCTAGAATGGTTTTGATGTTATATGAATGCCGTGCATGTCTAGATTGAATGCCTTATTTTGTTTCCATGGAAATGATGGATGGCCTTCAGAATTTTTCATCAACTCTTTTAAAATTCAATAAATGAGAGGAAATTCTTGGTTAACATATCACACAAAAACAACATCGTGGGGTTGGTTGATTGTGATGTCAAAGGACCACTTTATATGAAAGTAGGTGGTTCCAGGCCAAGTTGAGTGATGAAAACTACCAGACTGTATAATACAGACTGTATAATCTTTGTATACAAAAATACTGTAGATATATCTATCAGAGACAGGTAGCATGACGGTGCAAACTTGCCACTTTGCAAGATTGAATGCAAAATTGAATGCAAAATTACACAGCATGGTTTACCTGCACATAGATTTAGTCAGTCACTAGGCAATACTGCATACATTTGATTTACACATCACAGGATGCTGTTCACAGCAATTTGTACACCGTTGCTTTGTCAAGCAGTCATCTAACAGAAAATACAAATACAAATTTTGTACTATTTAGGGATTCTAGTATTGGTAAATCTTCCAAAACAAAATATTAGACTCCTATAGTTAGGTCATGGGCAGATGACTGATTTAAGATTACAGGAAGCCAGGTTTCCCCTAATATTGAATTAAAATTTGATAATGAAATGTTTCTATATTAAATGTAGAAATGTGTTTGGAAATTCAAATTCAAAATTTTCAATATTTTCAGTCAAATATGTCACTGTGATATTACGCTGTTTGTTCATTCAACACAAACAGTTTTGGGGTGGACAGCACAGCCTGTCCAAAAAACTCCTCTGAAGCCCCTGACACAGCACCAATCAAAATCCAGTGAAGCCAGGCTTCCCTTTCGATACTACACTCATAATTTTCGCTAGACGCTATTGGGAAAACTCCTTTTTCTCCGATGACTGAAGCCTTTACAATCACACAGTGAAACTGCAGAGCCATTGGTTCGTGCAGTGCAATAAAGCGAACCAATGGCTCGGCAGCGGAACTGCACGCGCCTATGACAAGGAAGCCCGTCAGGATGGGCTGAGCCATCTGGCTATATAAGCAGGCATAGCGTCATAGGATCTCAGATCGAAGAAGATCTTCTCTCCGCTGAGCTACGAGACTTGAAGCTGCTCACCCTCGACAAGCCTCGCTGCGGCGCAGACGAAAAGGGCTATGAGAGACTACCTCCGATGGATGAGTCAGTGGCCGCACACCTCTGCCCGCCCACTGCCGAGCTGCCGGCCTCAGCTCTGCACTCCATGGCCATGCTCCAGGTCTGTCAGGCCAAACTCCTCCAAATTAAGGACGAGTCGGTGCCCGATCCTGCGGCTTTTAAGGAGCTGCACAGTGCGACGGACCTGGCCCTTTGAGCTACGAAGGCGATGGCTCAGGCCATCGGGAGGTCAATGGCCAATTTTGTGGTGTTGCAGCGCCACTTATGGCTGTACCTGATGGAGATGAAAGAGGCAGAAAGGTTCCTTTCCTCGACTCTCTGGTTTCTCCCACGGGGCTGTTCGGACCCGCCATTGAAGGGTTTGCTGAGCATTTTACTGCTGCACAGAAGTCGTCCCAGGCATTGCGACACTTCTTGCAGAAGCGCTCAAGCTCTGCGAGCTTCACCAGTCGCCCCAAACCTGCTCCAACGCAGCAGCCGGTTAGACCTGCGCCTGCGCTTGTTCAGCCTACTCAAAAGCCTGAGCCTCTGCTGAGCTCCCGCTCGGCCAGACGCCACTCATTCCTGAGATGCCAAGGACCCCGGCCCAAGCTGATGCTGGATCCTGTGCCTCGGGCATCGTCCTGATCTACCAGACAGGGAGAGGAGGGGGCGAAGTCTCGCCATCACCGAACCACCCCCCAAACGATCTCTGTTATGCCCCCAAGCACCCCATTCTGTTCCAGGTGCCGGTGGCAGTAGGTTTGTAAATACTGTTGTGGACACTGGGCCCGTTCTGAAATCGCCCACACAAGCAGCCACTGTTATAGCGAGAAAAATAAAATACAAACATTTTCAGACAGAGAGCAAATTTCCTCTTCCACTTATAACGAGTGTCAGGTCCCCTCACGGTGATCTGCCACTCGAACCAGTCCAACCCCTCACCACACGGGCAGAAGCCTGGCAGGCCATCCCCAGAGTGGGTTTTGGGGATTGTAAAATGAGGTTACTCACTCCAGTTCGCTCGAAGACCCCCGCGATTCAGCGGTGTGGTTCCCACCTTAGTGCAGAGCAAGGACGCTCACGTCCTACGCTCCGAGGTGATGGTTCTACTGGCGAAGGGTGCCGTAGAAACTGTCCCGCCAGCGCAGAGCGAGTCAGGATTCTACAGTCGTTACTTCCTCGTCCCCAAAAAGGTGGTGCGCAACCTGCGGCGAAGTCTCTATTTCCTGCGAAATATCAGTGATATTGTCCTTTCTACAAGAGCTGTTGGACAAGGGTCGCTCCCCTTCCACGCTCAAGGTCTATGTGGCAGCTATAGCAGCTTCCCATGGTCTTATAGCAGGACAGTCTGTGGGCCAGAACAACCTAGTTGTTCGTTTCCTCAAGGGTTCCAGGAGGCTTAATCCGTCCCAGCCCCCTACCGTCCCTGCGACGTTCCGGCCTTGCAGGCTTGGATCCTATCTGCCTGAGGGGCACGCGCCTGTTTATGACAGGCGTATTCCTTGTGCGTTCTTGGCCCTTTCTAAAAAGTGCTGAGATGACACCGGATTATTTTGGAACTATCCACTTAGGCTGGGCTGTCCTCGGTGAGTTCAGCCCTCCTGCCTCCTGCTGGTTTCACCCTTCTTAAACTGGTCCCTCTGAGCCTTACTGCTCAAGGCTGGTTCATGCCTATCGTTCCACTTTCATGGCACGGCGTAAATGTATTGGTTCCCCATAGCATCTAGCGACGCAGTGCGAGTGTAGTTCCACTGCCGAGCCATCGGTTCGCTTTATTGCACTGCACGAACCAATGGCTCTGCAGTTTCACTGCATGACTGTAAAGGCTTCAGTTATCGGAGAAAAAGGAGTTTTCCCCATAGCGTCTAACGACGCAGTACTCGTTCCCATCTCAGGGAACCGAGGTTACATTAGTAACCGAGTACGTTCTATGGGCTTCTATGGGCTTCTGTGGCAGATAGAATTACAATCTATCTCAATGGGAGGAAATATTAATTCTTATTGGACTACAGACTTTCAATATGTAATTTTAAGTCCCACCCAATGGAAATGTGGATGGTGGCTTTTAAATAGAATACATATTGTATATCTCAAAGTTGATTGCACAGTGCACATTTCAGTTGTCTCACCCAGATATATGGCTTCTCCATATGATGTTTTGGAGACCTCTCAAAGGGGTAGAATCTCATAACCAACTGCCAATCGATGAAACAGTAATGAACATGACTGATGCCTCAGAATTAAACATTGCAGCACCAGCTAGACAGCGAGCTCAGAGCTGCCGTGGTCAGTAGCCTAATTCATAATCATTTTACACAAATAGTATAGCTTGTTATTTTATCATTGCAATTAGTAGCTAGCTATCTGACACCACCTTCTTTAGTGAAATTTAGCTATCTAGTTAGTAGTTTAGTTTTAGCTTTTTAGAATGACATGGCTTACACAGAAAATAGAGAACGCATATACACAGAACACATATCTACAGTAGATGTATGTCAATAATTGAAGCACTCACTGAACCTATCTAACAACAAAAGATTTCGTCTTTACATTTATGTGGAACACCTCAAAGCTACATAGCTAATAGTAAGTGGTGAGTACATTTATTAAAGCTTTAAGGAAGTCTAAGTCGGTACAGGTAGAATGGACCAAAGCAAGCTGACACGTTTCTGCTCCACACTGGAAAAACGAGACAAAAAGCAAATACAAGAAACAAGGCAAACCAAATGCACAATCAGAAAAGACAAAAAAAAGATTTCACAAAGCCCAGTAAGAAAACTCTTTAAAAAAAAAAAGTCTATATACAGTATATTTACTCTACATTAAGAAAATAAGAAAACAGAACTCTACATTCACTGTATATTAAGAAAATAAGAAAACAGAACTTTACATTCTCCACAAATCTAGACAACTCTTTCAAAGAGTTATGGTATCTCTGTGGAATCACATCTCTAGGAAAGAATGTAGACTTAATGTAAGAAAATATACAAGACATAGCCTATAGTATAATATAATATGATAAGAAAAATCTCATAAAATAAATAAAACTGTTTTTGTGTAGCGTGTGTGTGTGTGTGTGTGTGTGTGTCTGGCTGATGCAGTTATTTTAATTTGAAGTTATGAATCAATGTAGAAAAATATTAAACTGGTTGTTTGTTGTACATTCATGTTAAATGCAGCCTACCAGCAATTTTTAATTTTCAGATATCATTTGTTGTAATTAGCATTCCACATTCATTCATGTCACATAAGTCTGTGTGTGTGTGTGTGTGTGTGTGTGTGTGTGTGCATGTTCATGCAGCTATGTATCAGTCACAGAGATCCCTTGAACCATGCTTGCAGCAGCACTGCTATAATATCATTACCTCTGCTCAGTTTTAAAAGTTCATCATAGAAAATTCTCTCATTACCTTTTTCATTTGCATTTTTATGAATCATTATATAGATTTATGGATTAGAGTTCAGAAAGTTTTCCATCCCTCACAATTACACATCTGCTCAGAGATGTAAATGTAAAGTTCAATTACATGCGAGGCCAGAAATGTAGGTATTAGGAACTTTTAAAGTTGTGCTTAATTGTGTTATTAGTCATAGCACTGGCCATTCAGGGCATCAGCATGGGACCGCACACTGCTGGTTCATGCCCTTTCTATTCTTGTCAGCATAATAACACAGCTCTTAAAATGGACAGTAAAGGGAAAAAAGTTTGTATTTCTGGTGTTAATTATGTGACTACTAGTTCAGGCGAGGAAATCCTGTATATTGCATAAATCACTTTCAATTAAACTTAGCAATTTGGAAAGTCAGTTAATTTCAGATAAAAACAGTGAAAATATTATACATCTTTCCCCTTTCTGTTCTACCAAAAGATTTAAGATTTATGCCCCTTAAAAAGGGGGATGTCATTAAAATAGTTAATTGAGATGAAGAAAATGCTGACTCACTGCTTCTGACTGCATTACTTTGTAAAAGAATGATACCAAAATTAGAAATATACTACTTATTGTACAAATCAATCATAATGCTTACTGTCTTAGGAATACCTAAATTAGATGTCATTAATGATTTATCTGATGACTATTTTAATGACAATATGATGTACTATTCAACAGAAATATTGTGGCATTTTACAAAAAGCCATATACAGACCAAAATATACAAGCTTGAAAATGGAAATTAACATTGCCAGTGATGCTATAAAAACAGAGACACAGTATGGAGCATCTATTGTGACTGTAGATGTAGCCAAAAAAAACCACAAAAAAAAAAAAAAACGATAAGACATATATATTGCTAAAATAATCAAACACAAACTGACTTAGAGAGGAAACCAGAAAACCTGGAGGAAGGCAGTGCAGTCACAAGGAGAACATGCTCTGAAACTCAGTAGCCTGAGCTCATGATTGAACTGGGGACCCTGGGGCTGTGAGGCAGTATGGTGACACAGTGGATAGCACTGCCACCCTGACAGCTCCAGTGTCCTCAGTTTACTTTATGAATCATGTAGTTGGGTGCAAGGTCCAAAGTTTTCTATTTGCTTAGAGCCCTGCCCAATCAATCACCATGTTTCTAGTCCTAATAGAATGCATGCTATTAATAGCATGCTATTATGAATGCTTTTACATGCCTTACACAAGCAGTTTCAAATATTTTTATATTTTAAAAAGTTAAACTGTTACTGCAACAAGTACAGAGAATTTGTAAACATCCAAAAACATTTTTATTCACTGTCACGGTATCCTTTGAATCCTTAATCTTTTTTAATGAAAGCTGACTACAATTAAACTCTTCTACAATATTCAGTGCACTTACTATTGAATGTATTGAATGTTGAGTCCAAAGTTGTGCGCTGTGAAACAGATAGTATAGAGAACTCACTTTTTCTCTGCACACTACCCAATTTCCCCAGGAATGACAAGGAACATAAAGAATATTATATGAGCCTCAGGAGCTCGCCGATGATTTCTCTCATTTCATGCCAATACGAAATTTGTTTCTGCAGTCTTCTACCCGAATAAAGATGCAGCCATTTTCTTAGAATAACATCCATAACATGGCACCTTTCACCATTATCTGTCTGTTTCCTTTGAAATCAAGATTGCTTCTTGCTGCAGTTAATGTAAGTAAGTAAGTAGGTAGGTAAACAAACAAACACTCAAATAAATAAATAAATAAATACACACATAAATAACCATATAAGTAAATAAAGGCAACCTTGAACAATAAGAAGTGCTATATAATATTATCTCTGTTGTCATCAGGAAACAATAGGATTTCGAGCTGTGATTTTCCAAGGAAAATAATGAAGGAATTTAACAGGTTTCTTTCAACAAGAATTGTACTTATGTGTTTTTGTGTAATTAAATGGTTTCTATTGAAATTTCTGGTTTTTTTCAGTGGTTTCCATGAGCTTGATGGATCTGTGAATCTCAGCAAAACAATTATCTACAGGCTAATAAGCATTCAAAACCTGCATTCGTAAGCTCCTTAGAAAAAAAAATTCACTCAGTTGGGTACAAGTACAGATATTATCAAGTAGATATATCAGTTCGTAGGGCTTCTAATTACAGATCTTTATTTCATTTTGTAATTAAGAATGTAATGAGAATTACAAGAAGAATGTGTTTGGTTTGCTTTTTTTTTTTTAACCCTGATAAGGCTGTTTATTGGAACATATTTTACTATAATAGAATATAAATGCAGATGTAGTGACCGTAAAATGTGAGAATTGGCATTGGGATCTATCATTTTCCATAAAAAAAAAAGAAAAGAACACATCAATTTGGACACATCACCATTTGCACTTTCAGGCTGTTTAATGCACTGTTTCATTTATACTGTGAAAAATAACACCAATACTTGCAATACCAAACCTATTATTGATTTTTTGAGACTTCTATTTGGGGCAAGGGATAACAAGATTTGTTTTTTTATTGTTCCTCACACTACCTGACTCTGTAGCTGCATATACGCACACACACACACACACACACACACTCACAAAGGACTTTGATGGCTTATAAATACACCTGATGTCACTCATGATCATGGCCTGTTCTCAGTTCAGTGAATCTCGCTTCGGGATCCCCAAGATAGCTCCCTCACACCCATCCTCGTTTTTTTACACAGACAAACAAAAATATCAGTTCATTTCCTTTAGGACTTCAGCAGGCCTTAGCTGTGAGAGAGAAATCTGCCATGGCTGCTTTATTCTCTTAGGCCCAAAGGTTTCTTCACTTTCCCCCCCCTCCTGTCTTTCCTCTGCACCCTATACTCTCTATTTTGGCTTCTTCTGCGCTCTGTTTGTCATGTTTATTGTTAAGGCTATACCTCTGGAGCATGTGTACATGAGGATTTATCTGTGATAAATTTGTGTATACACAACATTCTTTCTCTTATCATGAATCACTTATATGAAATAATATTTGGAAAAAAAATATCATATACAGTATGTATTGTTTTTTTTTCTACAATTCTTCTTCCAGACACACTATTGGGAAAACTGATATGAGCATAACATTATGTCATATAACAAAAAATGATATTGTACCTCTACAGTATATAGTGCATATTGATACAGTGGATCTGGTTGCCTGGTAACAGCTTACAGATGCTAAGCTGTAAGAAATAGCACTATTGCTACATCAGAGACTTGAGGAAGGTCAGACATCTATTAAGACCCTTGGGAGACCTATGAGCGCATGGAATTGACAAAGACTGGGAGAAGCAGTCATTGATTACAGTTGAGACAGAAGTGGAGACAGAGATAGTGTCTGAATTTTGGGAGTGGGCTTCTTCATTATGACTGGACTACTATTTAAATTACTGAGATGAACTAAGCAATGTGTTTTTGTGAGTTTTTTCTCTGTACTCCAGTGCATTGAATTTGAAGGAAATGTGTGAAGATAAAGTACAAAATGTCAAATTTGTACTGAAGTATTAGTGCTTAGTCACAGCTATTTTGCAATCAGAGTCTGTTCATATTCGGTATGGTGGTCCTTTGTCTGGCCTGTAATGCAGCTATTTTGTTCGTTGCTTGTTATTTTGGATTTTTGGCTTTTTTGCTTGTCTTCAATAAGTGAAATGTATTTTTATCTACAGCCAATAAACTGTAGCAGAGAGTCAAAACATGAAAATGCATCACTGTCCATTTATTTATAGACTGCAATCTTCATTGCAACTGTGTGTTGAAAGATAGTTCAGAGTCACTTAACTCATGCTACAGGACTCATAAGGTGAATTATGGAAAAGCTTTCTGAAGTCGTATGATTGCTTGTAAATGGAAGAATGCACACTTTTGATTCAGAACTAAATTTCTGGAGACATATTTTATATTGCAGCACTGCTGTTTAATTAGAAATGCCAGTGACAAGGATTTAGTTTGTGGTCTGCAAGTGTTCCTTCTTGAATAGATTGCTGTAGATGCAGCTACATTACATGCTGCTAATGGAATAAATATCGACATCTTTCCATAACTTTTTCAGTCATATTGCAGTAGTGTTTAATTACAGATATGCATATGTGAAATACTCAAACCAGCCCATCTGGTACCAACAACCATGCCATGGTCAGGCACTGAGATCAGGGCCGGATTTAGGGGGGTGCTAGGTTGTGTCAGAGTCTCACAAAAATGCAGATGTGGCCTGAGCAGAATTTGAGTTTGACACACTTGGCTTAGATTTATATGGCAAAAATAAAATAAAATAAAATAAAAATAAAATGATAAATTAATAACAAAAAATAACACTTCCATGTCTACAAGATGGCATTGAGCTACAGGAACACGATTCCACTGCCCTTGTGGATGGCTACACAGAAAAGAATATTAAAATAAAATTTAAACAAAACATATGGCATGGAGCCTGCAGATCTTCATTATAATGCAAATATTATATTTCATTAGTAAGCGTGATTGTAAAAGATGCCCCCCGGATATTTTGACTGCACACCCAATAAAGACTAAATTCAGCCCTGACTAAGATCACATTTTTCCCTATTGTGATGTTTGATGTGAACATTAACTGAAGCTCTTGACCTGTATCTGCATGACTTTATGTATCGCACTGCTGCCACACAATTGGTTGATTGAATAATTGCATGAATGAGCAGGTGTAAAGATGTTCCTATTAAAGTGACTGGTGAGTGTATATTTGCCATATATTGCTCAAGTTATTGATGTATATTGGTCCAGGAATGTTCACTGAATTGTATGTGCATGAAAAAACAGTTATATAGTCTACTATAGGCCAACAGTATAGATCTGTAAGTTAGATTTTGAGATTTTGCTTGGTACATGAGTTGGAAAAAATGAGTTTCATAAGAAATCTGTCTTTTGGAAGAAATGACCACACTGTCATTATTTAGTGAAGTGAAAAGTTTTGACTCATTCTTTTATTTCAACCTGACAACTTTGGTACATGCGGGTAATAATGTGCATATTGGGGAGTGACATACAATTTACCCATCAGTACATTTAGAGTAAATCGCATTGCCAAACTATTTAAAATCGATGAGATGGAAACTGGAGTTAACATCATGCAGAGATGTAGAATACTGATGAATTGATGTGAATTTTTAACAGTAATGTAAAAACTTTATAAGTGTTTGTATTGGAAGTAGAATTAGCAGTCGTAGGACAGGGCTCTGCATGGTCAGTAGTGTCCATCACATGTCTGTGTCTGTGGTGACATGATTACATCTGTATTAGGCTTAGTAAAGTATCTTTATTTACAGCTGGGGTCATAAGTTTACTAAATAAATAGAGGGGATCATAAAAATTGCATTTTGTTTTTTAGTTAGTACGGCCATGAATAAGTTATTTCACATAACAGATGTTTACATATAGTCCACAAGACACAATAATAAATGAATTTACACAAATTTACATCAATTTTGTTTTTCATTTAGTACTACCCTTCAGAAACTACATAAGATATTTAAATGTGTCCCAGAATAATAACAAAATAGTAACAATTTATACCTATCATCCCATTGCCTTCTTGAGAATCAATGAATGTTTGAACCTTTTGTAATAGTTGTGTGCGAGTCCCTCAGTTGTCCTCATTGTGAAAAGATGGATCTCAACATCATATAGCCACTGTTGGAAAGGGGTCAAATTTGCAGAAGATGCTGGAAAAGCAAATAATGTGCGGGAACTGGAGGATTTTTCTGAAGAAGAGTGGGCAGTTTAACTGCTCTGCACAAACAAGGGACTCATGAACAACTATCACAAAACATAAAAACAGTCGTTGATCATCCAGGTAACAACATACACTATTACGAATCAAGCATATGTAAACTTTTCAACTGGTTCATTCGTGTAAATTTGTATTTATGTGAAATAGCTTATTCAGGGAAGTACTAAATAAAAAAAAAAAAACAAAATGCAAATTTTATTATCCTTCTTTTTTTTTTTTAATTAGTAACATTTTTCAGAATCTGCAAGGCATATGTAAACTTATGACCCCAACTGTATCACAGTTATATATGCTTATTTGCAGCTGAACCATTTAGACATCTGCACTATATTAGAATCTTATTAATTTTACAAAAACATCAGCAGGCACCTCCTAAGCATGTCACCTCCTAAACCTGATTGGTCGTTGAAGGACTTAGTGGTAGATATTTTTAATGAGCTGTTAATGAGCTGTGTCCCTGAAAGAAGAGTTGAGACTGAATCCCAGTGAGAACTTCTCACTGTCGAGTGTGTTCTCTTCACTTTCCCATACAGTGTCCACCATCCCGCTGAAGTGTCTGTCACAGTTATTATGTGCAAGGAGCTCAGAGGAGCCTGGATCAGAGAGAGAAGCTGAGATGAGTCTCCTGTGCCTCAGGCACTGCACATACCATTCCACTTGAGTTTAGATAGAACCTGTACACTGAGTCATTAAAATCACACCTCCAAGAAGTTATGATGAAGACTTCAACCAGAGTTATATAAAGATACAATATACTATGGCTAACACATTTGGCTTGTAAGGTTGTTTTCTTTCCAACTATAATAAAGGAACTCAGTGCAATTTATCCTAGAGGTACTAGCACACTTGTATAAGTGGGGTTTCATCAATAAGTAAGATAAAACATATTCAATAATGACAGGTTTTACAGGTTGTTGTTCTTTGTCTTTTCATTCTTCTTTCATTCATTTATCTTTAGTATCTTTAGTTTTAGTTTTGGCTGAACTAAAAGAGATAATGGAAAAAAAAGAGCCCTCTGAAGTTAGAAAGGCATCATGGTTAGGTGTGATCAATTCTATTATTTTCTTCATAGTAGAACTCTGATGAAAAAAAGATTTTTCCTTTGAAAAATATCACACTTTATCTTTAGGAAATTTGAAAGTTTTTTTGCAGTAGGAACCTTTGAGATTTGCACTTCCTGTAGTGATTCCTTTAGTGCTGGGTATGTGAAAATATATGTGGTGTATATTTGTATGTGTGACTGTTTTTTGACAGTTGCTGTTTTCCTCTAGTAAAGCATTCTCCTATCTCCCATGGTAGAGATGTAGATACACAGTATAAGCACACACATGAAACCTGTAGCACTGTACATCGATTATTGATGATAACATTAAACATGCAGGTTAGATTATTTACTGAGTCACAACAGTGGCATGTTACCATATCACAGAGAAAATAACTGTTTACCTAACATATGAGTTTTAGTTTGGCTATCTTTTGGCTTTCTTTCCATTGAAATACACTGAGGCATATGAGGAATCCAATCATGTGGATATGATGTATCAGTAATGCAATCAGTATTGCACACACACTCTCCCTATTTTTCTCCAGCTTCCCCATCGTTACTTCATCTTCTGCCTTGTTCATAGGGCCATAATTCAGTAATTAATAGAGTTGCACAGGGGTACTTGAGAGAGATATTACCATGCATAATGCATCTGCATTGAGAAGACTAAACTCCATATTTCATCACTTTTATTACACCATTTCATAATGTTGGAGTTAAAGACATGTTAACCTTCAGGTTCACCCGCTCCTCAGTAGCACTCTTAGCTGGTAAATTATCCTGATAACCTGGAATCATGATGTCAACATTTATAGTGTATGTGTATTGCTGGACATTGAAAACATATGGTAATAAGAAATTAATGAATTAGACCTGGCTCTATCAAAGTATCATAAGCTTCATGTGGAATGACTTCATGAATTGTTTTGACACTTACATGACTTTTGTGATTCTCCAGTCTTTTTTACTTCCTTTCAACACATGTTGTTAGCTTCCCAAGATGGTGCCATGGTTAAGCGATGAAACACTAAACAGTACAAAACACTCATTAAATTCCAAATCATACATATCATCAGCCTTACTACAACAACAACAACAACAACAACTGCCACATATTTATTACATACTCATGACACTGGTGCTGACCCACTGGTTCACATCCTCTTATGTCTGTAGTTTTTATTTGGTACTTGTTAATCCTGATATCAGGGCCCAAGAAATGGGAAGACATAGCCATTCATACAAGTCTGTTCCAGTATGAAATGGCATAATAGTAAATGATCACCTCTAAGGAAGAGAAGGGGAGGAGCATGAAATACAAGCAGTGATTTCGGCCGTTACCTGCTGGCTATATATAACGCATTTAATGAGTCTATTGTTAGGGGATCAAATTTACATTGCTATATTTAACATATGGCTGAAATCTCTAATGGCTGTACACTTAGAAAAATTGTTCTACCATTATCAGGTAGTGTGTATATAATTTTACATGTGCTATAGACATGGCCAACAGTCACTTAAAGCTAAAATTTGATATATACCAGATGTCTGGCTCCATTCTGGGTATATGGTATTTTTATTTGGTTTAGATCAGGTTACACACCCAAAGTGAATACTCATTTCTCATAAGCATTGCTCCAGTTGCCCTAGGCTATCATTTTAACCTACTGACCAGCTTTCAAAACAAAATTTAGGTAATAAAACAAAAGCTAAATGTAAAGCAGGGTAAATGCTTTCTGTCTTTCACTACGTCCATTTCATGTGAGCTTCAGTGTGATTGAAGCTGTATGCATTACAGCACAGAGTTTCCCAACCCTGTCCTGTACATTTTAGTGTTTTCCCTGCTATAACACATACACACACACACACACACACTCTTCAACTCAGGGAGGGATATTAATTAGCTGAATAGTTTAATCAGGCATGTTAGAGCAGGAAAAACACTAAAATGTGCAGGACAGGGTTGGGAAACTGTGCATTACAAGATGCATAAAACACAACAAGCATGAACAACTGTAAGTGTTTTTACAAAACTGAATATATTAGTAATGAGAATAAAAGATATATTTAAAAAAAAAACACAACCACTGAATGTTAAATGCCAAGAGAGAAACAAAGTATAAATAAAACAGTTTAGGTGAAAGTTCAATCATACTCTGCCAGTAAAAACAATGTAGGTATTCACCTGGATATGGCAAAGGTTACCACCAACTGTTTTGCTGCATGTGACAAAGTGGTTGTAAAGTCAAAAAAAGTTGTTGTGGATTCTCTACAATTCTGTGTCATTTCTTGCCATTCTTATGTAAAGGTACTAGTTTTTTTTTTTCTCATGAGTCACTATGCACCTCAAACCTCAAAAGCACACTGCAAATGTTATTAATCCACTATGCAGATCTTCCACCATAATGAGAATTGAGACTACTGAGAGACTGACCCTTCTGCATCCTTTGCCTGTGTATTAAATATGATTAAACTGTCATCTTACTGCGAAGTTCAGCAGTGCACTACAATGCTGACTTGACAGGACCCCTGGCTCTAGACATGATACTACAGTACAGTGTGACAGTGAAGGGTGCCACCATCCAGCCTGCCCTCTCCCTCACCCCTCCATAATGCAGCAGTGCACAGGCATATGTTCCCCATTAACTTCTACTCTATTAATTTTCTGGAGAGGCTTTTCTTTCAGCCATGTCTAATTCTGCACCCTCAAGGCACTAAACAAACCTTTCTCAATTAGTATGGTGACAGCAAAACATAATGCTGTATGACATTTTTAAGTCTGTCAGTATTTGTATGTTTGATTATTGCTTGTGTAGCCAAAATGTCAGTTATCTGAGAAACTGGCCCACTTGAATAAGCAGCACTTGAATAAGTCCTTGGACTTTGCTGAAACTGACGTAATATAGATCAGGACAGGACTTAGTCATAAAGTGTGCCCGCACTAATATTAACTCTTTCCTGCACAGGGAACGGTGCATAGTATTGACCACGGATGAATTAAACCTTATTAAAGGCTGTCAGATGGATGAAAAGGTAGGTAATCTTCACATGCCATCTTTCCACCACTTTTCCTGTTTCTCCTCTCCAGATCCAATCCTGCTGTAGATTCTCCATCAAAAGCTGACTGGCCTTATCACTACTGCATGCTGCTTTGGAGTCCTGGACATAAAAGTTTGATTGATTTCTGTAATATCCCTCAGGTCAGTGGCACCACAGCAAGGTCAGACTATATACAACACACCCTGCTGGGCCTTTTCATCCAGCCTCAACCACAAGGGGGTTTGTGGCCAACTTTAAAATATATTCACCTCATCCCTCACTCTCACCCAGATGAAAGTGATTCTCATTCAGGTCAAGTTCAGAGAAGTTTTGCTTGTCTAAACTTTGTGCTGTAACATATAGTTGTGTAAGTTCGACTTCCCACTTGTAATATTTCAGAGTGGTGCCTGGGGCAGGGCTACATGTGGTTAAAAACTGAATAGCTGGCTGAATAAATTGCAGTCGTGGCTCATCCATTGGGGCAGGTGGGGCAGAGCCTAACCATGTATATCACCTGTTCAAAAAATGTAAATCTTCATAAAGTCCTCATTCACAGCTCCATACATTTTAAATTCCTTTGAAATAGGAATTAATTACTTCTTTTGTTTGACCACGGATTTATTAATTTAATAATTTGCTATTTAATAGATATAAGCCAATATTACAATATATTATATATAAATATTACCAATTTGGTCATCTTTTTAGATGCTATGTAATCATGGGGCAACATGCTCAGTGCCCCATTTAGTGCCATAGAATTAGTGGTCAAAAAATGGGAACTGCCAAAAGTGCTAACCGGGGCCTAATAGGGAATGATTCATGCTGCTTGCATTATAAATATTTTTGGTGGAAGAGGAGCAGCAGGATGGACAGTTAATAACAATGTTGCCAGGGGCATGGTTTTTTGCTTGTTTGTTTGTTTGTTTTACACCAAATTGGCTAGTTGTCTAGTTGGCGAGATTAAAAATTTAGCAAATATAGCAGTTTAATAGGAAATAATTGGAATTAAATCTAATATATTTTCACAATCAAAGGCAAATTTGTCAAAGTGGACAGAACCATTTCTGTACAGAACCTTTATATTGTAATATATATTACAAGGATTGGATGAGGGAAAGAGGGATTACAAAGTGGATAAAGTCTGTACATCAGAAATGCGTGTGCACCATGGTGACCTTGTTTCCCATGCAAAGGCTGAGAAAAATAAGAAAAAACACAACACACTTGCTGTATCAAACACAGTTGAGCAAAGGTACATCTAAAACTGCTCGAAACGAATATTGTCAAATCTCAAACTGCCAGTTACGGGGTTCGTCTAAAAATTCAGTAGATGGTAGCCTATACTATAAGTCAAGAGTGCTAACCTCCCAACTTAATTTTACTTGAGGCAATGTCATTATTAATGTTGTCCTGTCCCACCAAAATTTTTAGTCACAGGCCGCTGTTGATCAAAGTTAGTGCTCTTGACAAGTGAATATGTACTAATTAGACTTACAGTCATTCTTTAATACATGTCTAATTTATGTTCCATTATTATATTACATCTACATGAAATGTAGACATACATAATAATATAATAATGCAATGTTGCAAATTATAACATATAATGTTTGTTATAATAATGACAATGTTATGTTGTTATTATGTATTTTCATTTTTGTGGAGCTGTTTTTGTGGCTGTGTCTGCCTTTGCCATCACTCAAGTTTAGATTATGGACTGTACAGTTGCTGTGTATAAACAAATACTCTACACTTAAATCCTTGTGGGTCTCTTTGTTAGTGTCTAATTAGAAGGGGATACGGTCTGGAATGCTCAAGATTTTTAAGTGTGGAATATTTAATCAACTTGGAAAAATAATTAAAATAATTACAGTTGGATTGTAAGAAAAAAAGAACAAAAGAAGATAAATGGTGTCAGTCTCAGGATTCTCTATCTGATCATCAGTTGGAAATTTGCACTTTAGTAGACATTTATGCTTATAAATCAACTGTGTTTGATGAAAGTTAATTTGTTACTTTTAATTTAGCACTCATGCATGTCATTTCACCACAGACTCTGCCTTCCACTCATGGGCTATATTTATTCTGTAGCAAGCATCCAGATGTTTCTCCCCCTTTGCTCGTTAAATTCCATGAGGGTGGCAGCAGATACACTTAAATCAAAACACTTTTTCGTGACACTTCCATCTCAAAGATGAGATGAAAATGTATGCAATTAAAGTGTATAGAACAGCCACTACTTTTCACACCATCATGTCTGAGTGTGTGTAAATATGAGAAAGAAAATGAGAGATGAAGCAGGAGAGGAAGAACTGTTCAGCTACATAGTAGCTGATGTTTACATATACAGCCATGCTTATAGTTAAACAGAGAAACACACATATACACACAAAAACATTCAAAATTAGGTTCAACCTGTCTCCGGTGTTGCAGCTATTCTATTTCAATAAATTCTATATTGTACATGTATTGACTTGCCTTTCAACCAATTTGCAATGGTGAGATATTGTTTAATATGTGGGCACATTACATCTGTAATATTGCATTGTCATTCGAGTCCTCATGGACTTCTGGACTAGGTTACAGACCCTGAAGATTGGATTTAGACCATAAAATCTAATGAGACAATCTATTGCATCTAAATTAGCTCAACCTTGCTTTGTTATTCCAAATTAGCCTAACCACCCGCATTTGCACACTCTCCCCGGTAAATCCCACTGCAACCGTATTTGTGCGAGAGAAGTATAAGCCATTGCAGAATGCAGTGTTTACTTCTAGATGTATGCATCCTTCTAGTGACTCAAGTGGCAACAAAACTATATTCCCTCAAGCCCACTCACACATAAGGTGGATACACAAATGGATGAAAATATTTATAACACACCAAGCCTTACTCATATTACTCAGTCCTTGATTATTTATACAAGTTTGCACAGATTGCCAACCCTCTGGGAGAAATTAAAAACCTCACACGCACTTGTTTTGATGCATTTTTCATGCAACTGTCCCTTTTTCTTAATTACCCAAGACCCTTGTGCTTACAGATTCATGCAGTGAAAAACCTGGTTATTGCCTCAAGTGTTTACACAGAGTGAATGGCTGATGATAAAATTGAATCGCACATGATTATCATCCTCAAAAACTGTATTTTTATCACAATGGTGACTATTGACAGAGGTTTGAAAGGTGGATTGTCTGGACATAAACGATAGTCACACACTTGATGCACCACATAAACTCATGATAGGCCTGCTATTGTTTGCTTCGAACAGCATTCAGTGAGCAAATTATTTTAAAAGAACCAAAAATGTAAAGAGTGAATCAATAAAAATTTTATTTCCTTAGGAGTATATTACATTTTAAAAATGATTAACCATGCTCTGAATAGTCTTGAGAATAAATATAATAGATGATGAAAAGGAAAAAAAAAATCTAATAATGTCTTAGGATTTTTATTAAAAAGAGTTACTGTGACTTGTTCAGCCTGTGCAGCCTGGCTGCATCTGCCTTGTCCTCTAAAATGGGTCATGTGTCCTGACAAAAAGGAGAGAGAAGGCCATTTTTGTGTGCTGTCAAAAAAATGTGTGTCTAGCTATGCAAGCTTAAGGTCTCGTTTGGTGTTAGGCTAGCATATTATGAACTAATGTTTTAATTTTTTTTTTCAGGGATAGATACAGCAGCACGTGGAAACAACTCTTGCTCCTAAATCAAATAGCAGGTAAGCAACTGCCCTCTAAGGCAAAAGCTATGTAATGCATTTTTAATGTGCTGGGAGCTCAGTAGTCCTGTCTTGGCTTATTGCCTTAATACTGTATGATGTTCAGTCACAAAATGCTTCAGAAGCTTCACTCATTTGACTTCAGTAGTGTTCACAAGGATAGTAATTGATATTATGAGAGCATGGTCTGTATATCAATAACAGAATGCTGTTGTAAGGTTTAAAATTAGTTTGAACAAAACAAAAGAAGTTCATACTGTCTGTTTTTCTTACCTTCTGATGTTTTTTTGTTTTTAGCATTCTTTATTTTTTGTCATTACAGAGTCTATGCAAATATTTATTAAATAAATACCTGGATATACTACATCCAGCATCCAAATCTATCATCAATCCAGGAGCCACCACAGCTACACACCTGAATCCAGTCTGGATATTATATCTCTCCCACTCACCTGATTATTGACTGCACCTGTTTAATCTTCCTTTAGCTCAGTGTATACCAGCTTACTCACCTCTAATCCTTGCCTAAGGTTTTGCCATTTCCCCACGTGCATTTCTGAGGGTTGTTTTCTCTGTGTGCCATTCTTGGTTTGACCTTTGCTTCTGCCCTTCATATTTGATTTTGATTATCCTTCGTTGCACTGAATGTGTGATCGATTGACCCCTGCCTGATTTCAACTACGATTTAGTCTACTGATTTGGATTTTAATAAAGGCTAGCATGTATATCCTGCTGCCTCTGCTTTGTGATGCTACCTGGATCAGGACAAAACATGCTATAAATAATCCCACCACAAATGTAGTATCATGTTACTCAGATATAAGAAGTATGAAGTATTCAAGCGCACATTGTGTATTGACTGCAAACTCCATCTATAGCGAGAGCCCAGAGTGAAATGAGTTTCTCAGAATACCACAGAGTGGAGAGCAATATTGTCAGTAAGATCCTCATGTCAATCATTCTCCTGGCTGTAAGTCTGAAGGAAGCTCGGAAACTGCTGCGTATCCATATCCCACAGATGCATCAAGTTATGAAGGAACTTAAAGAGAATGTTTTGATAATAATTTTCCTTTGCACACCCAGCTGTGACTTATACTCATCTTGTAGTCAGTGTCTCACATCTGATTCTGACTCTTCCAGCTTTTCCTGTTTCACTCTCTATAGGTAGTCTCTGTTCATATCATCATGCAATGGCAACAGTGTTGGGGAAGCTACATTTTATCTAACCTGTCAAGCTACAACCTACTCTTTATTTAAACTAGTTAAACTACAGCCGAACTACTTTTTTTGATAAAGTATCTAGGAACACTTCAAACTGCCAAGAAAAAGTAGCTAACTACATTGAAGCGACTCTGTCAAACTGAGGGAAAACTACTGTGACATTTTAATTTTATTGAGCAGCTACATTATTGTCCAGAATAATACTGTACATGCTTTGTACAGGGTATGCGTAATCATTAATGTGTGTATGGTAATCCATATAACATTGAATTTAATAGATACATTTGCTACAACAACAACAATATTGTTATAATAATAATAATAATACTAATAATAATAATGATAATAATAATATTATGTTGGCAATGATTTCTTGACATTTCATAATGGGTGATGCTAAATATTAGGCTAAATACCTGAGGTCAGCTGTTATACTCTGTTTAAACAGTTAGCCATTTTGACTACTTCATTTTATTAATTTAACAGAAAATGCTCAGCACCTAACATTGTCACTCCTGATCAGCCTCTTAACTCTACCAGCTAGGTAATCAACAACAATAAAAAAAAATTAATTAATTAATTAATTAATTAATTAATTAACAAGCTCCACACTATATGCATGTCCTTAAATTTGTGCTTAAAGTTTTGGATGTTGACAGTATTTTTATTTCTGGTTTTTATACACTATACGTGGTGCACATGTCTAGAGAATAACAGCGTTGTTCTACAGCTACAGAGGATGATGAAAACATTATTATCTCACATCCATGGCCATGTTTATCAATGTTTATGAGCATGAAGGTTTCATGCAGCAGCCGATACATGTTCATTTATGACCTACACCTGACAATCACACCCATATGTGGGCCTTCCCCAAACAGTTAACACAAAGCTGATAGCACACAATTGTCTAGAATGTTTTTATATGCTATAGCATTTAGATTTCAGTTCAGTAGGACTAAAGGGTCACAAACCTTTTCCAGCATGACAATGCTCTGTGAACAACGTGAGGTCCATAGAGCCAAGGATGGAGTGGAAGAACTGCACAAAAAGCTGACCTCAACCCCAGTGAACTGGAACTGGAACATAGACTGAGCACCAGGCCTTCTCATCCAACATCAGTGCCTGAACTCAGTAATGCTCTTGTGGCTGAATGACCACAAATCGACACAGCCGTTCTCCAAAATCCAGTGGAAAGCCTTTCCAGAAGAGTGGAGGCTTTTATAACAGCAAAGAGGGGTCCAACTCTGAAATGGGATGTTCAAGAAGCACATATGGGTGTGATGGTCAGGTAGCTACATACTTTTGGCCATATAGCGTAGGTTATAAACAAACCTGTATCAATACTCTGTGAATCTTTCATGCTCATAACCATTGCTAAACTTGGCCATGGATGTTAAATAATAATGTTATCATCATCCTCTGTAGCTGTAGAACAATGCTGTTACTCTCCAGACATGCAGACCACATACTAAAATAATTAAAAGTATTGAACTTGGTTCCTGACAGGATAAAATACACGTTTACACATGGCGATTTGTTTAATTCAAAAACAAAACTGAACTGGTTATGTGAAAGGGGAAAAGGCAATGTAGTGTTTTGTCATGCCACACAGCTCTTTACTGGAAATGCTGCATCATTTGCTATTAAAAAAAAGGTTAATCTCGTAGAGTAACATCTTGTAGCTAGCTCCTTCACAACACTATGCCTGCCCTCCTTTCACTCACAACAAAAACTCTAAAGACAAAAACTAAAGTCTAACTTTCTTTCTTCGGGGCTTGATTGGTTTCTATTAATTGGCTGCTCATTTCCTATCCTCACTCCGGATCCTCTGTTCCTCATGGTAATGACTTAGATGTGTGACAGTCAGACAAACACACAGAGGAGCGGGATGAGGGGAGGTGTGTGTGTGTGGGTGTGTGTGTGTATGTGTATGTGCATGCTTGTGTGCGTGTGTGTGTTGGGGAGGGGGGAATAGGGTGGATAATGGCTTGAGCATTAGGAGCAATACAATGAGAGTGTGTTGTTAGTACCATTAGCATTGTTTCAGACACAGCAAGAGCAGCATGCTAAGATAGTGCCTTCAGTGTACGCTCAGGCACAGCTCAAGCTGATGATCGATTATTTTGCGCATCTGCTGCCTACTAATGCTCTCAATGCATCTGCACTGCCTGTCAATAAAGAATTGATGATAAATATGTAGACTGAGAGAGATCAAATAAGGTCAAGTTCAGTTATATAATGACTTAATAATATACTACCACAAAGCTTGCAGATTTAGTGTTAACATTATATAAAACACTCCTGTATACTGGAAACCCTGCCATTCTGACAGACAGAATGACACTGTGCAGGATGTACACACATGTATGCACACACTGACGCAGATGATTTTCTCCACTCAAAATCAATAACCGTTTGATGAAATTGGAGGCCATAATGTTTCTAATTATCACTCCTACTGAGGCTTTTTCCTTAGTGCCTCTAAACAGCTTTCTCTTCAGCTGCTTTCAGAAGTGAACGCATATTTGACCTGTTCAGATGTAATATTCCACTCTGTACTAATTTGTTGTCCTGGCATGAGTGCACTAAAGATTCGCACACTTTCCAATTTTTAAGTTACGCTGGCAAGCTGTGAGATTATTTGCTTTTCCTCTCCCGTGGATTAAACACTTCTCACTGATAAGTGCGCTTGAGCCGAAAACTTATTAGGAGAGAGGTAAGATACTGAGAAGTACCATTATCATGATGTTCAATTCCAAAACGATAAGCATAATTGCAGGAATTTAATCAGTGTCCAGACTACTGTGAATTTTAAATCTGTTGTAAGAAATGAAGAGAGGAAATGACATAAGTTAAAAGGATTCTGGATCTTCTGTGGTGTGCCTGTAAGACATATATATATTTCATCTTTTCAGCCTATTAATCACTGATAGCTCAATTGCCTCACATATAGCTCTATCATATTTTAGTGTTTCTGCATTTGCACTGCCACATGGGAAATGGGACCTTCAGCAAGCGCACTTAGTTAAGCTGTGACCATGCAGAATGCATTATTGATCTCCGCATCACTTCCTTAATATGCAGCTGACTAAATGGAGTTTCTTCTGAACATGAATCACAAGGAGCAAAGTTACTAGATCATGCCAGTGCATACAGGCTAGTTTGAGAAAAGAAGAAAACATTGTTCCTAGAGAATGGTGACAAATTAAAGGAAAAAAACAATGAAGTGAATTAGTAAGGTCTTGGGCCAGCATGAGCCACATATAGCTTCTGTGATCCTTAGCACAGATTCTACAAGTCTCCTGAACTCCTGGAAGAGACCACTCCCATCAGAATAGAAATGTTTAATCATAGGATAAAGGTGATCATTCAACCATATTTTGATTTGCAGTGACTCTTCTGCTTTAAGTAGACAAGTGGATACAAACCATGCCAGAAAAATGCCACCACATCATAACACAGCCAGTGGTTTTCCATTAATCTGTTGCCTGTCTGTATATTTTACCTGTCTTTGGTGGGGGGAATGTTTCAAACACTACATGCTGAGAACAGGTTTTGATAAGTCTGACCTGGATTTTCCCCATCAGACTAAACACTAGCTAAATTTGAATATGAGGCTGGGATTTGAATATAATGATATGATGATGGTTTGATGGGCAGGTGTGTGCTCTTTATCCTGGAACAGCTCATGCTCACACTCTGCAGGAAAACTGTAAGAAGAATTTGGGAAATTTTGATAATGTACATATTCACCTTTTGGCCTCTGTGTTCAGTGTATAGCATTTATAAAAAGCTTTTTTTTTTGTTATGTCAAAACATGAGAGTGTGAGAGAGAGAGATTGATGACTGTCATAAATCAGTGTCTGCAAATACATGAGTATGATTCTATAGGGTATAACTACCACTAAATCACACATTGACACTTTTGCTTACACACATAGGCTGAAAAATGCACAAATACAGTCTGCTAGACTCTCAGTAATCTTACTTCCATTTTCAATATCATTCTTTGGAAGAAGGTTGTTTGTTAATGATTGCTTTGAGTTCTGCACTTTCTGGCAGCTCCTCCAATTATTCCTTCATGGACGTGAATGCTAAGGATTGGCTTTCACATCTGTCCCTGCCAATTTTATGATAGCACAATGGATATCTACGTGGGTTCAGTCTAAATGAAGAATTTGCATGTTTTCATTACCCATTACTCTAGCAATCCTCTGCCAACACACAAACACACAGACACATACACAAACAAACTTTTCATTTGTGATATGAAGGGCTGATTCAAACACCAGGTTGTGAGAAAAACAAATTCTATCAGGCTGTATACAGAATATAAGATAAGCAGTAGGTTTGAATACATCTAAGGAGATGAAAGGTCATTCTCGCTAGAGCATCAAAAACAGATTTCACCATGACAAAGGTCAAGAAAATGGAAGGTCAGATTCTTTTCACAGGTTGATAGCTGTCAGTTGATAACTGTAGCAATAATTTACAGGTATTAGTCTGGTCCTGTTGTCTGTGTGGTATTTATTTGTAGTTAGATTCAGAAGACTCATAAAATTCGTAAAAATGATTAACCCAAAAGTATTTCTATGTGAGGGGTCAAAAAAAAATTCAATATATGTTGATGTCAAACATGTTGATGGCTTCTATAGATTTAGTAAAAATTTGCAGTGGCCTTGGATGCTGAATGTCATTTCCGCCCAATTCAGTCTATATTTGCTTTGTTCATTTCATTTCATTTGGCCATCCACTTGAAGCACAATCATGCTTCTCTATTTGTTAAACTTTCCTCTTCGATCAGCTTGCTTCCCTCTATCCTTCCCCCTGTACAGTTCTTCTCTTCAAGTTCCTCTTCGCTGCCCACCTTATTCCACTGTTCTCTCCACCTTCGTCAATCTGTCTCTTTCTTCCTTTAGCTCCTCTGGCTGCAGAAGAGACAGCTATCAGTCAGAGTTTAGCAGATGTATCAGAGCATCAAGGGTAATAAACATTTAATTGTTAGTAGTGAAGATGTGAGCCTCAAGGGGCATAGCAGAAGTGTTGGTTCTTAGGAACTTCCGCCCATTACTATATTGAACTGCTTTTCTTTCTCCACTGGTTCAGAATGACCTTCTGTAACCTTGTGTCTCATTATCCATGTCAGTGGGGGGTCACAAGGTGGCTGAATATGACACCTTTTTGCCTTTACAAACATGGAAGAATATTGGATTTGTCATCTCATACTCCTAGTATAAGCTTTCTGACCTTATATCTATTGAGTGAGAATGATTCTTGAACTGTATTTTCAAGACTCTTTTATACAAAATAGTTTGAAAAAGCGATATTCAGCACAAATTGATGGTTTTGAATAAGCCGTATCCAATGCTTAATATATCTTTGTATTCTTTATTCTGTAAAATATTTGCATCAATGTTTTATACATAACAATTTGTATACATAACAAAGCAGCACATAGAATACATACATATATACACTCCATTTCCATCTCAGCAACATTGCAATGATCTTGTTGGTTAATTGGGAAGACTGTTTCTCTGGTAAAACACAACTGACTACAATCAACAACTGAAAAAAATTCTAATTTGTCAAAGGCTATAAAAAGAGGAATAATTAACTGTGATCCAAAACAACATTGTGCCAAAGTCTTCCCAAACAAATTGCATGCGATGTCATGGAGTCATAATTTGAGCATGTTAGCTAGGTGTCTGTGTGTGTGTGTGTGTGTGCAATCTGGGGCTAAAGCATGGTAAAGCAATATTAAATGACTAATTACATCAATAATTTTGCAAAACAATTGATAACATAATTTACTTATTTTTTCTTGGTTGAATCATGATCTAGTGTAGTGGATGGCACATGATGTTGGATGTTACATGATGTTACTAATACACAGTACTAATACACAGTTACATGATGTTACTAATACACAGTAAACACTATTGCCCTATGCTTCCAAGATTGGTAGACTTGCTGGGTTAAAGTTAATCAAGTTAAACTCGGGTGGTGGATGCTAAAATAACTTCTACCAACAGCTAATCCCTGTTTTCGCATACTGAGTTCACTTCCATGAACGGTTGTTGAATTGAATGGTTTTATTCACTTCTGCTATTGCTGGCAGGTTTATGCCACAGCATAGCTCAGTGTGTACATGAAGTGGGGAACGGAGGGTGATAGTCATGCTGCTTGTAGTATGCACGTACCCTAGGCATGAGACACAGTGAGTTTGTTTTAATTGACAACACATTAATATTGAGTAAAAATATAGAGGAGCAAACTTTCACATAATGACTGCCCATGCTCCCAAACACAGCCATAGAAAATACAGAGCAAACCTTACCAGATGATAAACACACACACACACACACACACACACACACACACACAGTGAGCAATATTGCACTGAGCTGAAAGTCTTTCTACACTATTTGTGAATACAATCGGTAAGGCACCTAGCTCCATTATGTTATATCCTGTGTACAGTGCAAACAGAATGAATAGAAAGACATTTGAGATTTTCTAGAAGATGGAGGATTTTACTTGGATTATGTTGAAGAAATGTAAGATCAAACAACATAGCAATAAGAAAACAGTACGGTTAATGTAATACTTAAGATTTTTCTACTGGTAGAGAAGCAATTCCAGCCAGAGACATTAAGCAGGATGATTCTGTGGTGACTGTGTTTGATCAATCAATGGTCTGCACTATTTTTAGCTCCACCCATATATCTCAACTCGGCACAGCTCCTGTGGCAGTGGAAATAGTGACAACGTGGAGAATTATTGGTAATTCGCCAAGCTGAACCGTGCTGCATCATCCAGCTAGAAGAGTGCTATTATTCTGCTGATATTACTGTGACTGGATTATTTAAAATCCTTCAAGACAATCCTGAGATTGCACATCTTTTTTAAGAAACTTCCAGTCATCTCATAGAGATAAAACAAAAACATTAAGCCATGTTCATCAGGAGTAAATAATCTGACAAATTGGTGCCACAGAATACAACAGTTCAAGATGTGCAACATGCAAATTTATTAACACAGCCAATAAAATCACAGACACCAAAGGATCAGTCTTTGTCACCCATCACTCTTCATTTGCAAGAGAAGCAATCAGCTGTACATCAGACAAACCAAAAGAAGATTCCCTTATCAGTTTGAAATGAAGGATTTGCCGTTGAGTCACCTTCTGCAGCAATGAACATAACATTAATAACATCTCAATTTTGCATTTCTAGTTTGTTTTGCAGAGCAATGAAGTGAGGAAACATAAGTGAAAAGATCTTATGGAATAAGAGATGTTCCACTACAATTTGAATTTAAAATTTACAAATCTGAATTTTAATTTGCCTCTATATTTGTAAGTGAAGTTTTGTAGTTGAATTATCAAACTGAAAGTTTACTCCATGGCTTGAATTTGTGAGCAAGGTTTCAAATTCAGTTTTATAATCAGGTTTAGAAATTCAGTTTTTGGCATGATCTATTTCAAACTGAGTTCTTCAAATTCATATTAAAATTTTCAATATACTACATCACTGACTGGAAAGGTGGTGATAGAATCTGTGCTCCTTTCGTTCCCAGATATAGTGTGTTGAAAATTTCAATTTGAATTTTGAAGAACTGAATTTGTACTGGATTGTGTCATGGAATGAAATTTTAATTTGATGTAATTCTACAAAACTACACTTACAAATACAAATAAAGGCAGGAAATTCGAATTTGTACATTTTAAATTCAGATTGTTGTGGCACAGTTATTGTTTCATAAGATTACCACATTGATTTTCCAACAATTACAACATTTAATTGATAAACAAATGACACATCACATATTTTAATGGTTTATAGTTAGATTTAATGTTATGGAAAATCCATGAAACAAGTTAGTTTCTGTTATCACTTACGTTACAGCAGCTATAAACCTCTGTTCCCTCACCAACATCTTATGACCAATCAGATTCGAGAATTCAACTGCACTGTGGAATAAAAGTCATTTTTTGGCTATATGAATTGGAACATCGGGTTTGTGAATGGAGGGTGGAGCCTGAGAAGGTGATTGGTGAAGAATGCGCCCCTGCAGCGAATTCTGTTAATGAGTTTTTGCCTTTCAGTGACCAGGACAAAAAGTGGAGAGATGAGCACTTCGAGAGTGAGAGTAACCAGCACCGAGCCATGTGTGTGTGCTCGAGTGTGTGAATATAAAAAGCACTGAATGCAAAAGTAAAGAATAAAAGCAAATTTTACTTTGAGTGTTCATGCCTGCCTCCAGCTTCCTCATTCCCTCCCTTAACTTGGGAATTGTTACACTGGTGCTGAAACCCGGGATCACTGAGGAAGAGGCCGTCATGGAGTCCTCACCACTGGCCGAGATCATCACGTCCCTTGCCAAACTCCACCAGACTCAGCATCAGGCCAGCTGGCCAGGGATCAGGAACAGGGCATCCAGGACCTGCTTGACGCTCAGGCAATGGATCAGCAGGTGCCACAAGTCACCCTCTCCAAGATAGGTCCACAGGACAACCCAGAAGCCTTTTTTGAGTTGTATGAGCGCTCCACAGTGGCATGGGGCTGGCCCGGGGGCCAGTGGGCGGCTTGCCTGTTGCCGCTCCTGACTGGCGAAGCCCAATTCTCAGCCCAACTCGGTCGCCAACATCCTGGAATACCCGGATCTGAAACCGCGGTTTTGCAATGGATCGGCTGCACCCTAGAACAGCACATCAGTTACATGAGCTTGGCCACCCATTTGCATTCGCCCAGCAGCTCCGAGACACCTGCCGGAGGTGGTTGCTGGCTGAGGGACACGGCACCGAAGATATGATCGACCTTGTGGTGCTAGAGCAGTTTGTTGCCCAACTTCCGGATGGGATGGCGAAGTGGTTTCAGTGCCACTGACCGGCATCACTCAATGAGGCGGTCCAGCTGGCCGAAGACCACCTGGCAGCGTATCCGGGGGCAGGTGATTCCTCCACTTGTCTCGCTCCCCTCCCACCCCTCTCCCTACCCCACAGAAATGGGGGCCCATTCACCTAAAGCCCGCTCCCCAGGCCAGTCTGCTGGTGATGTGGGGAGCCCAGGCACTTTCAGGACCAGTGCTACTTGATGGAGGTGGGGGCAGTGATCTGGAAGAAATGTTTGTGGATGGGTCCTGCAGTAATGAGAGAAAGTGTGGACTGTGGAATTGGCTGGGGAGGCAGTGCCGGGGACGACGACATCAGCTCCACGTCAGGGGGAGACAGAGAGTAGGGAGGGCCCCGCTACTCCCATCTTGGCGGGGATTCCCCTCAGGGATTTGCCCTTGGAGCAGTCGCACAACAAGACCCTGAAGGCACCAAGTGAGAGTAGTCCAGAGTAGAGTAGACCAAGTGAGAGTAATCGATGATCAGCAAATTCAGCCTAATGTTGCACTCTCCCACCCCTATTTTTTTTTTTTATTATTAAGGATAGGTTGTCCCAAGTGATGCAGGACACTCAAACCAGAGAGGAAACGACCCAACCGTTGGTCCCAAAGAGCCATTGGGAAATGTTCTTCTGGGTGGCTCATTATAATCCCATGGCTGGGCATTTAGGGCAGGACAAAACATTAGACAATCTAATGGCTCGTTTTATTGGCCAGGCATTTGTGGCGATGTTCACAGGTGGTGTGCAGCTTGTCGCGAATGTCAGCTGGTGAATCCATCGGCCACCCCAAACGGTGGTCCCCTTTGAGGTCCCCTTTGAAAGAATTGGTATGGACCTTGTCAGGCCATTAGAATGGACGGCACAAGGGCATCGCTTTGTGCTAGTGCTAATGGACTACGCAACACGATACCCGGAAGCAGTGCCTCTCTGCAGCATCGTAATGTTGCGGAGGCACTCTTCCATATTATCTCCCAAGTCGGGATACCGAAAAAGATGCTGACTGACCAGGGCACATCGTTCATGTCATGAACACTACACAAGCTTTACGAATTGCTGGTGATTAAATCGATTCCCACCCGCGTGTATCATCTTCAAATGGATGCGCTGGTTGAACAGTTTAATCAAACGCTGAAAAATATTATTTGGAAGTTCATACACGATGATGCACGGAATTGGCATAAGTGGTTAGAGCCCCTCTTATTTGCAGTATGAGAGGTCCCGCAAGCCTCCACAGGGTTCTCCCCATTCAAATTATTATATGGGTGCAAGCCTCTCACCATGCTCGACATCATTTGGGAAAATTGGGAGGAGGGACCTTCTAATAGTAAAAACTAAATCCCGGCTGTATAACAGGGGTACTCAGCTATGGGAGTTTGCACTGGGAGATAAAGTGCTCGTTTTGCTGCCCACGTCAAGCTCTAAATTTCTTGCCATGTGTCAAGGACCCTTTGAGGTCACACTGCGGCTTACCCTCCTCAAACCATGGAGGGAGGCGGTTTCTGTGGCTTTGGCAATGGTTGTTCCAGACCGGGAGGAGCTGGAACCGGAGGTAAACATAAAAATAGTGGCTCCATACACCCTGGTCCCTTATGGAGACCACCTTTCACCGTCCCAAATCATAGACGTTGAAATTGCAAGCAGAGATTGGACATGTTCTCGTCACACTGATCTAATAGACCACCACATAGAGACACCCCCAGGGGTGGTGATACACAGCCAACCCTATCGTATGCCTGAACACAAAAAAGTGGGACGAACTCTGGATGAACTCAGGATGAACTCAATGCTATGCTCAGTTTTTTCCCCAAAACTGACACGATGGTCTGTTGTTGTTTGGACTTTAGAAAAGTCATTGTGATGTCTAAATTCTATGCATACCAAATGCCATCAATGACGATCTGTTTGATAGGATAGGTGCGACTCGCTTTTATTCAACACTGGATTTGACAAAGGGATATTGGCAGATCCCCTTGACTCCAATATCTGGTGAAAAAAATGTTTTTTTCCCACTCCGTTTGGGTTACACCAATTCATGACCCTTCCTTTTGGGTTGTTCAGGGCCCCCATGATGTTCCAGCGACTCATGAACAGAATTTTCTGTCCACACGCTGCTTATGCTGCTGCCTATTTAGATGACATTACAGCAGCACAATCTACAATCTACAGTAATGATTGACAGCTGCACATTCAGCATTTGAGGGCTGTCCTGAGATCACTGGGATGGGTGGGACTCACAATGAACCCAAAGAAGTGTGCAATTAGATGGGTGGAAGTATGGTATCTGGGCTTCCACTTGTGCCATGGGCATGTGCATCCCCAAATTGATAAGACAGCAGCAATTGCGGCCTGCCCAAGACCCAAGACCAAAAAGGAGGTGAGACAGTTTCTGGGGCTGGCTGGCTATTATCATAGGTTTATGCCTAATTATTCAGACTTCACCAGCCCGCTGTCTGATCTCACTAAAAAGGGGGCGCCAGATCCGGTCCAGTGGCCGGATCCATGCCAGCAGGCTTTCACTCAAGTAAAAGCCGTACTCTGTGGCAGACCACTGTTACACTCTCCTGACTTCTCTCTCCCTTTCATTTTACAGACTGGCGGCTTTGGACAGAGGGCTGGAGGCTGTGTTGGCCCAGATGGTGGAGAGGAAGGAGCGCCCGGTGCTGTACATCAGCCGCAAGCTCTCTGGGCGGGAGACTAAGTACAGCACCATAGAGAAGGAGTGTCTGTCATCTGTAGTCGGTGGCAAACCAGGTGGCTACCCGGCCTGAGTCAGGCAGTGGGGGCATGTGGAAGCGGAGGCGCCGGTTTGTGAATGGAGGGCAGAGCCGGAGAAGGTGATTGGTGAGGAATGCGCACCTGTGGCGAATTCTGTTAATGAGTTTTTGCCTTTCAGTGATAAGGACAAAGAGGGGAGAGATGAGAGCCTCGAGACAGAGAGCGTAACCAGCACCAAGCCGTGTGTGTGTGCTTGCGTGCA
This sequence comes from Pangasianodon hypophthalmus, assembly GCF_027358585.1. Taxonomy (NCBI): domain Eukaryota; kingdom Metazoa; phylum Chordata; class Actinopteri; order Siluriformes; family Pangasiidae; genus Pangasianodon; species Pangasianodon hypophthalmus. Next base: position 14,327,413 of record NC_069714.1, read on the forward strand.
TGAAAATAAAAAGTGCTGAAAGCAAAAGTAAATAATACGAGTGTTCAAGCCTGACTCCAGCTTCCGCATTCCCTCCCCCAGCTTAGGAATTGTTACAGGCAACCACATACATTATTTCAAACATCAAATGGATTCACCTCCTACAGCTTCAGAAACATTTTGCTTGAACACATGATAAATGACTTTTGTCCAAAATGTCCCGTATACATTCTACTTACTTCCTGGATTCTACCCTGAAATCTAACCTTGTTAAGAACTTTTCATATAGGTTTAATATGGAAAACATCATGCAGTACACATGATATGCGGCTTGGTCTCCTGCAATAGGTTAAATGAGATTTGCACATCTAAACTATCTTCAGAATTAATTAAGCTGTTTTAGGCAAAGTCTAGGCTGATAGAAATGATTCAAATGAAATATCAGTCAATAGACTTAGGACATGTTTGACCTCAAGTTACTAAACCATCATTTCCTTTAATTCTGGCCTCAATGACATTCACAGCATGTGAAGTACTTATAGCTCCTATGCTTCTCTCTACACAGATTCCATGAAGACACACTGGTAATTGTTGAGCTTTGAGAGCTCCAACCCCCTGCTGCAGCCTTCTGGACCTTTGGCATTTCACTCTGTCTGAGAGTGACATTGGAAGATGTGTTTGGGCAGAAATTAAGAGCATTAGCAGCAGTAGACTTGACCTCCCAGTACAGAAACACAGAAGGAGACATTTTTAGCCTCATCATTCTATGAAGAGGAATTAGCCAAGGGCTCTAGTAGCATCATATTGGCAACTCTAATTTAGCAAATCTGCCTTAACTAAATGAAAGCCACGTATTAAAGAGGGCAACATCTGCTCTAGTGTTAATTGCTCATCACAGGAATCAAAGGTTGTAACAGACACTTAAGTTGGGATGGACAGGATAAAAGGAAACATGCAAATGGAAGAAAGTAAGAAAATACAAACAGCACAGAGTAACTGAATATAGTTTATATCATTTGTGAGAAAAGCAAAAACTGATATTTCTATAATGAAGAGTAGACTAATCTGCAGTATATTGAATACTTTACATACAATTGGGGTCATAAGTTTACATACATGTTTCAGAATCTGCAAAATGTTAATAATTTTTTTTTTTTTAAAAAAGAGGGATCATAAAAATTGCATTTTGCATTTTATTTAGTGCTTCCCTGAATAAGCTATTCATATGTTTACATATAGTCCACAAGACACAATAATAACTGAATTTACACAAATGAACCAGTTTTAAAGTTTACATACACTTGATTCTTAATAGTGTGTGTTGTTACCTGGATGATCGACAACTGTTTTTATGTTTTGTGATAGTTGTTCATGAGTCCCTTGTTTGTCCTGAGCAGTTAAACTGCCCACTCTTCTTCAGAAAAATCCTCCAGTTCCTGCACATTATTTGCTTTTCCAGCATCTTCTGCATATTTGACCCCTTTCCAACAGTGGCTATATGATGTTGAGATCCATCTTTTCACACTTAGGATAATTGAGGGACTCACACAAATCTATTACAAAAGGTGCAAATATTCATTGATTCTCAAGAAGGCAACACACTACATTAAGAGCCAGGGTGATGTAAATGTTTGGACAGGATGATCGGTGTAAATTGTTATTATTTTTTTTATTTAGTACTGCCCCTCAGAAGTTACATACAATATTTATATTGTTTCCCAGAAGACAAAATAATAACAATTTAAAATTGTTGTTTCCTAAAATATTTTTACTCCATATTACCATCCTGTCACTTGTCTTCCAGTGCATCGTTCGAGGTGAGCTTCCCTCACGCCAGGACATTTACACCAGACAGTGCCTGAGCAGGGCTGGGAGGATTATCAAAGACCCCAGCCACCCAAACCACAGCCTTTTTGCACAACTGCCTTTGGGCAGACGGTACTGCAGTATTAGGACACACAAACACAAGCACACACAAACACAGACAGACTCAGAGACAGTTACTTCCCACTGGCCTTGAGGCTGCTGAATAACTGTACAGTGCACTAGTCAGCCATTAATTTCACATTATCTTCATGTAGGGAAGTGTACTTACAGACTGCAATACACTACTGCATTCAACAATTTACTTACCCACCTAACTATTTACAACCCCAAGTCCACAAAAGTGAAATGCTAATAAAAAACAAATTCTGTTTGTAAATTCTGTTCAGCACCACATGATATTTAGAACACTACAAGAAAACATTATTTGATGATTTACCTTGTGAATTTAATAGTTGTTGTTGTTGTTGCTGTTGTTTTTGAAAATAAACACTCATTTCAAATAAGATGACTGCAGCATGCTCCAAAAGAGTTGGGACAGTCAAGTGTTTACCACTGTGTAGCATCACCATTTCTTTTAATAACACTTATTAAGCATTTGGGCACTGAAGACACCAGTTTGTTAAGTTTAGCAAGTGGAATTCCCCCCATTATGCAGGTCTTCAGCTGCACAGAACGTCCATTATGCAGGTCTTCAGCTGCGCGATTGTATGGGGCCTTTGTTGTCATATTTTCCGCATCATAATGTGCCACACATTCTCAATTGGAGACAGGTCAGGACTGCAGGCAGGCCAGTCTGGCACCCACACTCTCTGCTTAAGAAACCATGCACTTGTAATCCAGGCAGAATGTGGTTTGATGTTGTCTTGCTGGAAAATGCAAGGATGTCCCTGGAAAATTTTTTTTACATATCTTTCTGCATTAATGATGCCCTCACAGATGTGCACGTTACCCATGCCATGGGCACTGACACACTCCCATACCATGACAGATTCTGCCTTTTGGACCTGATGCTGATAACAGCTTGGATGATCCTTTTCCTCTTTGATCCGAAAAACATGATGGCTGTTTTGGCCAAAAACTATTTGAAATGTTGAATCGTCTGACAACAAGACACACTTCCACTGTACTACTGTCCATCTCAGATGTGACTGAGCCCATAGAAGTAGGCGGCGCTTCTGGACAGAGTTGATTCCTTGAATCTTTTAATTATATTGTGCACTGTAGAGGATGAAATGCCCAAAATTCTACAGATTTGTCTTTGGGAAACGCTGTTCTCAAAGTGCTGGATTATTTGCTGATGATTTTGTTGGGAAATTGGCTAGCCTTGACTCATCCTTGCTTTTGAAGGACTAGGCCTTTCTTGGAGGCTCCTTATATACTATAACATGATTGGCTCACCTGTTTCACATCACTCTGTTATTTGTAGCTTCATTATTAGTCTTAAATTGTCCCTTTCCCACCTTTTTTTGGAAAAAAAATGTTGCAGGCATCAATTTCAGAATAAACAAATGTATTCAAAAACAATAAAGTTCATTAGGTAAAACATGAAATACCTGTCTTTATACTGTTTTTGTTTGAATACAAGTCAAAGTAAAATTATAAATTATTGCTTTCTGTTTTTATATGCATTTCATTTACCATTCCAGCTTTTTTTCTGAATTGGGATTGTACATATACCTTGATACATATATTTATATTGTACTGTTCTACTATTTATTTACTTTATATTATGTTACACAACATACTGTATATATTTTTGTATTTTATTTTCTCTTTCCTTCTATTTTTATTTATATTCTATCTGACTGCTTTGTTGTTGGTCCTCTGCAAATGAACTTTTATCCCTTCATAAACTGTGATGTGACAATAAATCTAAGATATAGTCCACTAGTTTTACTAGTAACATGTTTAACCTTTCAGAATATAAAATTCGTATGTAATCATGTTGTCTGTGGGTGTTGAAAATGTACATTTATTCCACTCAGCATTGCATGAGGACAGAGAGATGGCAGGGCAGAGAAACAGCTTATGAAGGCATGAAGAGGAAAAAAATATTCCAAAGGACAATGAAAAAATGAAAGTGCAATGAAAGAAATGAAGTCAGTTTCATCCAGTCATTCCTTTTTCCTTTTCATTGTCATAAGAAAAGTCAAAATATCTGTTTGCTTATGATAGGGCAAATACAGAGCAGAGGAGAGATGAGGTGCAATGAGGGAGCAAGAGTAAGAGGACACAAACGCAGAGAGAGAGAGAGAGAGAGAGAGAGAGAGAGAGAAATAAGTACCAAACTTACTATCTTTAGTAACTTAGTATCTTTAGTCTTTTTTTCTTTTCTTTTCTTTTCTTCCTTTCTTTCTTTTTTTTTTTTTTTTTTCTTTGCAAAATCGAACAACCATAGTGTATTTCTTTATGGAAAGAGAAATATTTATAGCTCCTCAATGTTTCAATTTAATTACAATTTTATTTTTATAACACTTTTAGCAACTCGTATTCTCACAAAGCAGCTTTACAGAAATCCGGATGTAGATTTAGATCCCTAATGAGCAAGCCAGAAAAACTCCCTGAGACAACATGAGGAAGAAACCTTGAGAGGAACCAGACTCAAAAGGGGACCCATCCTCTTCTGGGTGACCCTTAGTAGTAGGTTTATTATTACACTTCCACATTTAATGTGTCATACAGCATTAAATGTGTTGAATGGATGTTAAGTATAAGCATCATAGTCTTCATGCAGATTACAACATACATTCTTAGCTGCAAGCCTAAAGTATCCAGGTGATATGATCCACTGAAGAACAGGTGAGTATTGGGTACAAACTATTTATGGGAAGTTCAACCCATGTGGGACCATCAAGAACAAACTTTAAGGTATCCATGTGGGACACCCACAATACACTGTCACTGGGGACTGAGCTTCCCTAAGGGTTAAACTGCAGAATCACTCTTGCTTTTGTAGGCTAGGTGTTTTTAGTTAAATGCTGAATTGTTTTGGTCTGTTAAGAGACATTTTTGGAAGGTAGGATGAGCTTTACCCTGGTGCTGGATTGTATGTTGGCATTGTATAATGGTGAAATTGTATAATCTGAGTCATCGTATGGGTATTCTCCTGTCAAAGTGAAAAGTGTGCATTTTGCAGTAGGAGGAAGAATAGCAGAGGAAGAATAGCATACACACAATTATGAATGGTTACGTGACTTGGCATCTCTTTTGAATCTTATTCAGTTGAGCTTCAAGAGGAACAACAAGGTATATTTTAGCAGGCATTCTTCACTGCATCACTGAATATTTAAAAGAGTTGAAAAAGAAGTGTGATAGCGGATGGTGGTAGACAATTTCTGGTTTTATATGACATTTCTATATGTCATTCTCAGCCTTAAAAGAATCAACATCAAAACAAAGGGTAGCTCTTGCAACACTGAAAAAAGCTGACCTTCACTAGAGTCCAAAGTCAGCCTTTGAGAAAATGTAACCTGTGTGTGTGTGTGTGTGTGTGTGTGTGTGCATCTGTGTCTGCTATCAAAATCTATTTTGTACACTAAGATAAAGGTACAGATACAGATGGATGAAATCCTTCTCTCAACCTAAACATAGTCCTGTTTGGCTTTGTAGACTTGAGATACAGAAAGCCAGTTTATCAGACATACATCAGGCTACATATGAACTGAATGATGAATGTCACCATTCAAAATATAATATTGACATTAAGCAACAAAATTTCTCTATATATGCAGATTAATGGAAATTTTTACTATATTAGGTTTCAGCTAAATGCAATTAACATCTAAACAGATGAATATTAAACCTTTTTCTGTTGTTTATGCTTGGCATCGCTGTTGCTTGTCAGACCTCATATAGTTGCTTTATCATAATAGTCTCTTCATTAATGCAGCTAGGTTGGAACACAAAATCTATAAATACTGCAATCAGTTTAATTTTGAAAAGATGACTAAAAAACCAAGTTCCCTCTTTAAATAATTGCAGATGTAGCCTTTTCCCAGATAACTTTGCCTAGTGCCTGTTCCAAAATTATTATATAGTTGCTGTCATTTATCTAGGATATGGTTTAGCTGTGATCTAGGCTCTGATGGCTCAGTGATGGCAGGCTGTTATAGACGTAGGATTTGACACAGTGGAGGTTTTAAAATGATTACACTATTTGCTCTGCAGGGGGAAAAAGACATCTTAAGGCATTTTTCCACCTATAGCACTCCACAAATTGTGGGAGGGGTTGTTGAATGACAGCCATGATTAGACATCTGAAAAGCTCAATAGAAAGACTGTGTGCTACAGGAAGAGTGATTGATAAAAATTACCTTCTATTTCCATGGATCTACACCTGAAGAGTGCAGGCAGGAGCATGATAATTCTAAGCGTTATGCCTGTGAAGGAAAATGTCCGTGTAATTGGTGTATGAGTCTGCCAACCCCATCCTTTTCATATGATCATCTTAGTTAATTGGCTATAATTGCACTCAGTAAAATGAAACTTTTAAAATATATTAAGCCCAGATGTCAACCTTACTTATGTGTCTTTGTGTATATATTGGGCACAATGGATATGTATGATTATGTACAGGATATCCTCACAGTAACTCTTTAATTAAGTCACACTTCATCTGGTCATGTCTAATATATTAATGATATAGTTATGCAACCTCAGAGCTGCCTAAAGCATCTACACTATGAACAGTGACTCAGTAAATCTAAGAGTGAGTGAGTGACACAATGCATTCTTTTCTTCATCTAGATTTCTACACATCACTAGCGTCCACAGTAAGACTCTGAGCTCAATGACAAGCTGACCATGTCTGTGCATGAGTGGACCATGCTAGAAGCGGTGAATAGGCTATTAGTAAGGCTATAGGAAGCAGCATTCGGAAACAGGAGGCATCTGGTGTAGGGCCACTAATGGCTTATTGATAAAAGTGTCTCCCTTTTAGTTTCAGCTCTCAGGCTGTGTTTGAGTGAGCAGAGCCCTTTAAGACATGAAGCATACAGCATGGCTGACAGCTGATGAATGCTTCTAGCGACTGACTGGGCCACAAAGACATGGGAATAAGAGGAACTAGTTAAATTTAATCTTCACAGATTCAGCAGCTCAGGTTTCAAGCTCATACAGACCATGGAGTACAGATTCAGACACAAACATTATATTCTCTTGGTGAACAACCTTTGATTCTCACAATCCATTTGAACAAGTGGAGGAAGCATGATATCTGTGGTATACTGATGAAAAAATTTTACATTTCTTCTATTCTTAAATGAATGCATAATCTATGTGTAATGCAATTTTAATTAGATAAATAATTAATAATACCACAAATCATCAAGCAAGCTGTTATTTATTTGTTTTATCAAATCTTAAATCAATATTCTCAACTTTGCTCCTTTTCTGGGTTTCGACTCTAGTATGGCTCGGTGTGCAGGCAGGTGTGGTGGTCTGTGTTTTGTTTCATGGTCCTTTGCTCCTGCTACATCTGCGCCCAGCTTAAGCTGTAAGGCAGGCTGTAAAGTGAAAACAACTCCAATCATCTCAATTTTTTTCTCCCTCTCTCAGAGTCATTAATCAAGCAACTATTCTCTATGTACGTGGGAGTCTCATTTTAAAGCATCTTTTTATGTGACTTGTATGCTAAGTGCTTGTCTGTGTCCAATTATTCATTACTCTTATTACTAAGTATGCTATCTGGGGTGCTATGTAGTATTTTGTAGAAGGTAAGTATATTGTCTTTTGGATGATGTGCAAGCGGCTTCTTTTCTATTTGCACCGATTCAACGTTAACTAGTACTGAATATTATATATATATATATATATATATATATATAATAAACTGGTATTTTGTTCAAAGACGTGTGTTGTTATAAAGAACGTACTGAAGAGACATTATGCTATCTATACTACATATTCATGCACTTATTTCGAATGTCTCCGAAGATAACTACTATAATGATTCAGACCACAAAGAAAAAAAAAATCTTAACACTGGTCTGCCATGATGCATGAAGGTGCAATTGAAATTCTCTCCTTTTCAGTGTCTGTCAAACATGTGATAAGCCAACAACGATAAAGGCTGTAATCCAAAATGCACCCATGCAGTCATTACACACATTCCTCTATCATATTTTAGATAATACCCTACCATAGAAGAGTGTGAAACTGAATTTAAAAGCATTCCTATAAACCAATATAATGTTACACTTTTTTAAAAATAGATTTCAAGCTCTTTCCTTCCAATCATGGCCTCCAGACCTATATGACAAGGTTCATTGATTTGGCTCCTTTTCCTTGGTGTTGTTGTTGTTGTTGTTGTTGTTTTCCAGACAATAAGTGTGACATCCGTTTTCATAAACAAACACAGCGTATCTCCTAGTAAACCCTTTGTTAATAATACAGGGGCACTTTTCTGTCTAGACTAGTGGTTATGTACTAGTGAACTTGATGCTTCAGTCAAGATTTTACATAGTGTATCAATTAACATGCACTGTGCACAAGGTACATTAACTGTTCTCTCTGTTCAAGAATTACTCCCGGTTAATTCTTAATTAATTACTAGCCTTACTATACTAACATTTAAGTCTATCTCCACCCATGTTTAAAAAAACTGTTATTGAATCTCAGTAAGCAATATACACTCCTGTCCCCCAGTGTTAATGGAAGAAGTTCATGAGGGCACTTAAAGTTTAAAGCTATGCTGGGCCAGGGCTTTACAGTGGGTTATGTTACCCTCTGATAATAAATGTTCAGACCATTTGCCATGATAAATTGAAGTTAAAGAACTTAATGGGCTTGGGGAAATGGCTCAATGACCAAATCTTTAAAAACGATTATAAACACAGAGAACCATTTTGCAGAAATCTGAGAACAAACAGGATGGTTCAGTAAGTGGTCTCGTTATCTTGCCACCTACTTGCAATTTTTGCACAAGCATGAGCCATTTTATTTTATTTTGCTTTTATTTTATATGCTCATTACAACCAGTTTAGTAATTTCTGACCACAGCAACTACATTAGACTGTGAACTGACTGGATTTTCATCAGATAGGTATTTTGGATTTACGAATCAGTCTGACAGCAGCACCGGAACACCTTAACTGGCGCGGCACGTTTATTTTTTGAGCAGATGTGAACAATTTGAAAATGTTTTTTTTTTAATTGACAATGCTTTGATATTCACATGATGAGTTAAGTTCAAAAGATCCATAAATATTTATGCATATTCAGAGTCAGTTTATGTGGGTTGTTAAGTGAAATTTCTGGGCGATCGATTAAGACTGGTAATAGTTTGCCTCACAGGTTGCCAGAGCAGAAGCATCCAAGACTGCGTTTTTCAGTGTCTAGACGGCAGGCTTTAAACACAAGCACTTGGCTTTAAGGAAAAACTCAAGGGATACTGAGGAAGCAGAAGGCATTTTTTTTGTTGTCAACTGCAATACAATATAATATAAAAGCAAAAGAAATACTAAAATGATGATGTATAGTCATGGGAAAAAGAAAGTACACCCTCCTTCAATTCTAAGTTTTTATTTATTTGTGTGGTCCTCACCAACTTCTATAAACAAATAATCAATCTGGGAAGGGTTATATGGCCATCTCCAAATAATTTGAAATTCACAATTCTGCAGTGAGAAGAATTGTTTACAAATGGAGATCCTCCAAGACAGTTGCCAATCTTCCCAGGAGTGGGAGTCCCAGCAAATTCAGTCCAAAGTCAGACTGTTTAATGCTCAGAGAAATAAAGAAAACCAAAGAGCTACATCATGTGACCTACAGGCCTCTGTAAGCAAATTAAATGTTTATATGCATGACAGCACAGCCAGAAAAGCACTGAACAATATGTCTTTCATGCAAGGGTGGCTAGGGAAAAGCCCCTTCTCTCCAAAAAGAATATGGCAGCACGACTTAGGTTTGCAAGACTGCATCTGAACAACCCACAAAAGTTCTGGAACAATATACTTTGGACTGATGAGACCAAGGTGGAGATGTTTGGTCATCATGCACAGCGCATCATCACAAACACCTCATACCAACTGTTAAGCATGGTGTTGCAGGGATGATGATTTGGGCTTGTTTTGCAGCCACAGGACCTGGGAAACTTGCAGTCATTGAGACAACGATCAACGACACTTTATACCAGAACATTCTTAAGACAAATGTGAGGCCATCTGTCCACCAGCTTAAGCTGGGCCGACAGTGATCCCAAGCACACCAGGAAATCAACATCTGAATCGCTAAACAAGAAAAAAATTAAGGTGTTGGAATGGCCAAATCCAAGTCCAGACCTCAACCCCATTGAGCTGCTGCGGCGGGATCTTAAGCTGTGCATACACAAATGCCCTCAAACATTAATGGACTTAAGCAAATGTTGTAAAGAAGAATGGGCTAAAATTTCTCCAAAACAATGTGAGAGACTGATAAGCTACTATAGAAAACATTTATTTCAAGTTATTGCTGCTAAAGGTGGTTCTACGTGTTACTAAATTATAGGGTGTACTTATTTTTCCCACCTGATTTCCGAAAGTTGCTTTACTTTTTGGGAAAAAAATGACTACATATTGAAATCTGTTGTGTTTTTTTGTCATCACCTGAGGTTATCTGTTTGCGTATAGAAGTTAGCAAGGACCACACAATTGTTATTTAGGCACTGCTAACTAAAAACATAGAATTGAAGGAGGTACAATTTTTCCCCATGACTATATAAATGAGATGATGGCAAGCATTTAAATCTAATTTGAGTCTACATATCTAATAGGGGTCTAGTATATTGCTAATACATTACATGGCCCAAAGTTTGTAGACACGTGACCAACACACTTATATGTGCTTTTTGAACATCACATTCCAGATTTAGTTTTCCCTTTGTTGTTATAATAACTTCCACTCTTCTGGGAAGTCCTATTCCACTAGATTTTGGAGCGTGGCTGTGAATGCTGGAACATGCTTTGGCCCCTTAGTTCCAGTGAAGGGAAATTGTAATGCTACAGCAAAGACATCCTATACAATTGTGTGCTTTCAACTCTGTGGCAACATTTTGGAGAAGAACCATAAATGGGTGCGATGGTCAGTTGTTCACAAACCTTTTGGTCATATAGTGTATATTGTTGCATGAATAGTCCTAGTTGTAATTATCATATTATTAACTGCAAATGTGGTTTAATTTAACAATATGGCTTCCTTCCTTATTATTCAACATCTTTCTAAAGCACCTGATCCAGCACATTTTATTATTTTGCATGATGAGCTAGAAGAACAGTGACAGAAAGCATTCAGATTAGGCAGTGGTAAAAAAATGTTGTATCTACTGTTAAGTGTTGTAGCCAGTAAAAATTCCTTTCTGTGGACCTTACAGGGATGATGAAATTAATTAATTGATAGTGCCATTTTTGTGTATTTAATATTGCCCTGGAATGTCATTCTATAGTTATTACATACACATTTATATTTTAGATGTACTTATTGTGGTCAGAACAAGCTGTCAGACAGTGGTGCTGGACTAACTACTGCTCCTCGCTCGATCTGATATTTCACATGATTAAGTTTTAGGCCAGAATTCAGTGCAACTGAGACAATTCTCTGTTTTTGGCAAACTCCAACCCTGCATGCAATTTCTGTGGAACTGTCCGAGTAACACGAAAGTCCATAGTCTGAATATCAATGTGCACAATATCAGTATTAACTCCTCATGACGCACGCATAACTTAATGCTGAATATGGCCCAAATTTTTTGCATGAAGTTAATTTATAGTAAAATGCAAGTAAAATAGTAAAATTTTGCTAAATGGACAGATAAATTAAATATGTACATGAAATACATATTAAAATACAAGAAATATATTAAAAAAAAATCTAAATCTAAATCTAGACACAAATAAGAGAAGTTAACATTCCAGGATCCATCAGCAGGTCTATACTTTCCTCACTCTCCTTACAACATGCCTGTCCTATTAGATTCAATGTAGTTACTGAATAATTAATACCACTGAATAATAATAGCATTGAATAATATACTTTAAGAGGAATAACTGAATAATAAGCTGGGACTTCAACTGGCAGCCGGCACTATTTTCCGATCCATGCTGTTATAGAAAATTAATAAACACCTTTGGGCCATTCAGATTCACGAATTCAACAGTCTGTGGATTAAGGGTGATTAACTCACACCAGAACTTTATTTATACCTTATATTTATACTTTATATATACATTGCAAAATGCTCTACACAATCAGATCAGATTGATCAGAAATATATTTTTTTAATTATTAAAAAAAATGTACTTACTGCAATTAGCCATAACATTAAGACCACTAATAGGTGAAGTGAATAACATTGATTATCTTATTACAATGGCACCTGTCAAGGGGTGGGATATATTAGGCAACAACTGATCAGGCAGTTCTTGAAGTTGATGTGTTGGAAGCAGGAAAATATGCAAGCGTAAGGATCTAAGCAACTTTGACAAGGGCCAAATTGTGATGACTAAACAACTGGATCAGAGCATCTCCAAAACGGCAGGTCTTGTGGGGTGTTCCCGGTATGCAGTGGTTAGTACCTATCAAAAGTGGTCCAAGGAAGGACAGCCAATGAACTGGCGACAGGGTCATGAGACAAGGCTAGCCCATCTGGTCCAATCTCAGAACAGAAGAGCTATGTTTTCTTTTACTTCATGTGGATGGCCAGGTGAGTGTACGTCACTTACCTGGGGAAGAGATGGCACTAGGATGCACTATGGGAAGAAGGCAATCCATTAGAGGCAGTGTGATGCACTGGGCAATGTTCTACTGGGAAACCTTGGGTCCTGGCATTCATGTGGATGTTACTTTGACACATACAACCTACCTAAACATTGTTGCAGACCAAGTACACCCCTTCATGGCAACGGTATTCCCTAATAGCAGTGGCCTCTTTCAGAAGGATAATGCTCCCTGCCACACTGCAAAAATTGTTCAGGAATGGTTTGAGGAACAAGACAGAGAGTTCAAGGTGTTGACTTGGCCTCCAAGTTCCCCAGATCTCAATCTGATCGAGCATCTGTGGGATGTGCTGGACAAACAAGGCTGATCCATGGAGGCCCCACCTCACAACTTACAGGACTTAAAGGATCTGCTGCTAAAGTCTTGGTGGCAGATACCACAGCACACCTTCAGAGGTCTTGTGGAGTCCATGTCTCGACGGGTCAGAGCTGTTTTGGCTACACAATGATAGGCAGTTGATTTTAATGTTATGGCTGATCACTGTAGGAATACACTTAAGAGGGGGAACGCCAGGACCCCATTTATGTAAAAATGCATAGAAAGCTATCTACAAATCAGTTTCTGTAATGTTTAGGCTTTGCTCCCTTCTAACTTGCAGCCTTTAAATGGTGGTTTACTGGCATGCAGGTGTTCACATTTACTATGAAAGGCTTGTTACACAGGATGTAGGGTTTCATACACAAGTTCATTTATAACTTGTATCTTCTCACTACCACTACTCCACATTCTTTGAGTCTGCAGTTAATTGGTTCATAAATTACTGTTCCATTTATCAGATGAAGGATTTTATCCTTGGCACAAGTGTCTAACATTTTTCAGCTTTTTCATTTCACACTGAATTATCTTTGTTGACTTTTCTAGGCTTTCCTCCTCTTGTGGCTTCACTGTGCTGATGCTTTAAATAGCTCCCTCAGAAGGTGTCAATGCGACTTTCCTTAATGGACCAGCAAGATGTTGTCTTTATAGAACGCTGTGTCATAGTTCCTGGTGTTTAAACCCTGTTCTGCGTTCACATTTATCAAATTCCTGAATTATTGCTGGTATAATTAAAGTGCATGTGTGAACTGAGATCTGTTCAGCACTTGGTCTAGGCCAAGTGGTTCTGTGGTTCTTCTGTTTTGGATGGCATGTGAGGGTTCACTGAGTGGGCGTGGCTAAGGGGCAGAAGATTTGTCACTCCAGATTGCACTTGACTTGTAAGGTATACGTCCTCTTCCAAGACGAACCAGTAAAACGTATACCGAACCTTACGGGTTAAAAGAAAAAGGAAATGCTGCACTGAGTAAGGAATCAAACGAGTCAACTCTCGCACAGTTCGATTCAGTTGAACGGTTATTTCGGTGGCCGCTGAGGCTGACGCTGAGCTCGCGCTGCTTCTCTCCAGTGGCGGATCTTACGAGTGCACGCGCGCGCGTCAGGAACGGTCGCGCGCGAGACGGCAGAGAAGCGGGCGAATCGAAGAGCGGTGGTGTTTTTTTTTTTTTTTTTTTTCTTCTTCCAGTCTCCGCACGCACATCCAACTCACTTCGAGCAAAGGCAGCGGTCGTCGGTCGGCACGCATCCCTCTGAAACAATGCTTGGGAAGCTGCTCTTGGTGTTCGGCTTGCTCATCAGCGGCACTGAAGGTACGGTGAAGTGATGCTGAGGTGACTGGCGCGCGTGCGAGCGTTTGGGCTGTAGCCTGAGTGTGCACACAGAGTGAGTGAGAGCTGAAAGGCTGTGCATGGGGAAGAAAAGGAGACGCCACAGCAGCGGGGCTTAATTTTGTTTCGCGGCGTTTTGCAGTTCGGGCACGTCCTGTTGGAGAAAAGGTTTCTTTTGACAGATTAAGCCGAGCTTGTTTAGAGAGCAATGCCTCGGTGTTCGCACTTGCTGAGTGCATGAACACGTTGTGCATGAACACACTCTTAGAGAGGATAAATTTACGTTCGATGTCGGTATTTACAGCAGGAAAGTGCTCTGAATATATTTGCTTGTCGAAATGATAGAAATGTGAGATCAGCTCGAGATGTCTTGGAAAGATCTTAAATGTATCTTGAATGTGGTGTGGTTTGATGCAGCGCGAGCGTTTGGACAGCAGAATGTGTTAACCCGTCCCTCTCCGCCACTCTGACGAGTGAAAGCCCACCACTCATCTCAGCTCACTCTGCTGCTGTCATTAACTTGTACACTTCTTGGTCCGAGTCTGAGCTGAGTGAGAGTGACATGGTGCTCTCGCGCTGTGCTGATCGAGTCAGCGCGTACACACGGGTGTGTGTTGCCTGCTGGGACACACACCGGTTCTTTCCACACGACAGCAGGTGGAGATAGAGCACTTTATACTGACCAGCAGGCATGCACGCTAAGGAGGCAATGTCTCAAACCGCACAGTACCGCACTAAATAGTGGTCTACTTAAAAATAGAACGAGTCCATATAAAAAAAAAAAAACAAAAAAAAAAACTGCGAACTGTCGTACTAAGTAGTGTGAAAATATATCCAGAACCGCAAGCTATCCTACTTAAACTCAAAAATAACACTGGTACTATTAGTAACACCTCCTTTTTGATATATTGTGAAGTTTGGACCTACAGACTACATTTCAGAAATAAAAAGGAATACTAGAGTACCAGAGAAGGTAGTATCCACACTTTCAGAAAAAGGGTATTAACTGTACCTTTCCTTGTCATTATGGTGGTACCCTACATCTTCTGTAGCCTACCTAAAGTATGTAACACGTACTTAGCAAGGTGCATGTAACTTTACTCTGAAAACTACTTCGAGCCCATTTATATACCTTCAACATAAATGGGGCAGCATGGTGGCACCCAGGGTCCCTGGTTCGATCCTGATCTCAGGTTACTGTCTGTGTGGAGTTTCTGTGCATGTTCTTTCTGTGTTCATGTAGGTTTCATTCTGGTTTCTTCTCATCACCCAACAACATCCCACTGGACTGGCTTTGCTAAATTGTATGTAAAGGTATGTGTGAATGTGGTTGTTCCAGGTGCCCTGCAATAGACTGGCAACAAATTCGAGGTGTGTTCACGTCTTGTATCCACTGTTCGCAGGATTAGGCTCTGGATCCACCATGACCTTGACCAGGATAGTGCTTTCCTGCAGATTAAAAAATGTATGATTTATAAAGTTAGAAAGGTATAATACATCCATGTTTCCAGGTGAATTGTACATAATAGAGGTACAAATGATGTACACTGGAGGGTACCACCCCTTAATTTCACCTGGAAACATGGATATAGTATACCTTTATAACTTTATTAATTGCTCTTAGGGTAGTTGGGAGTATTAAAGGGATAACTTAAGTTACCTTTACAGTCATACGTTTAGGCATGTACTGTATATCTTATCTGAGGAAGTGAATGTAGTGTAGGTTTAAAACTAATTAAAGTAAAACTTCTGTCTTTAAGATCCTTTTGTGTTCCACAATTACCCTAATTTAATTTTTAAAATACAGTACACTTGCCTTCCCAGGTAAAGGTTACATGATGAAGGTATAAGAGGTATAACTTTACAGGAAAAGTCCAAGTTAGCGGTTATCTGCCACTCTGACATTACAGGGCGACATTGCTAGTGCAGTTACAATGGTATTTTATAGGAGAAAACATTTCAGCAATCTCAAACACAAGGGATAATGGTCAGGTTTCACTATTAGCTCGTAAAAAACACAAGGCATTTATGTCATATAAATGAGAAGTCCAGTACAGAAGCAGTGGAGACAACAAACACTGGACGCCATGTTCCAGATTGTAATGTAGTGGGACACTGCTGTTGCGATGAGTTATGGCACACTGCAAAAAACTGACATCTTGGCACATGAAAATGTCTTGAATATAGTCAAATGTATGTAGTATTTCTTATTAAAAGATTATAATAAGCCATATATGAGATTATTAAACCCATTTCTAGACATCTTTACTCATTTCAAGATTTAAATATTCTTATTCTATTGGCAGAAAATTTTGCTTCTTTCTAGAAATAAATGCTTAAAATGAGTAAATAAAACAATACTATTCCATGCTTGAAATAAGTAAAACTATCTAGAAATAGGTTTAATAATCTTATATTTGGTTTAGTGTCATTTTATAAAGGGAAATACTAGATACATTTGACTATATTTAAGCTTTTTCCACTTGCTAAGATGTTGTTTTTTTGCAGTGCAGAGACTCAGCTCAGCTAGTGTGCAATCTATGAGATAACAAGCATGATGGTGAATGTTGGTATTATAAGTATGAAAGTTGAAGCTTTGGAATCTGTTTGAAGCAGAGTATACACTGCACCAGCCTCTTTAGATAGATATGAAGCAAGGTCTAATTCCCATTGGCGCCATTATCAGGAGGTATTTCAGCAGCATTGTGGGTAATATCAGGAACCATTTACCAAAACGAAAATAGACCAACATGTCAATGAAAATGGTTTAAACTAAAAATCAGAATTTACTAATTACTAAATAAATTTCGGACACCATCGGAGATCACATGTTATTTATAAAGGTAAATCCACAAGTATCCTGCTCTTCTTATCCAGGTTTAAAGGTGTGTCTTAGTTGGTTTCTGAATATGCTTCCAAAAATAGTCTGATATGTATGTATATGGACAGATCATAGATCCAGAGATGTGAGGGTGACCTTATTAGATGTCAAGAGCCCTATATTGTTTTATTGATGAAGGTATCCTGTCATTGAGAACATTTAAAATATCTAGTAGTGCTTAACCTGTGGGACTTGTAATCGTGAAGTCATTTCAAGCTTTACAAGATAGACTATGTAGCCAAAAGTATGTGGACACCTGATCATCACACCCATATGTGGATCTTCCCAGACTGTAGCCACAAAGTTGGAAGCACAAAATTGTCTAGAATGTCTTTGTATGCTGTAGCATTACAATTTCCCTTCCCTGGAACTAAGGGGCCCAAACCTGTTCCAGCATGACAATGCCCCTGTGCACAAAGCCAGAATCACTTTGTTCAGGAATAAAAAGCACTCTGCCTCCAATACATATCCAAAATATTACTATCTACAATAGTACACATTTTTATTAATGACCCTAATATTTGAATTTGTGTTCATAAATAAATATGTAGTGAGTGGTGCATGGAATTAATCTTACAGTTTAAGTGGTCCCTGAGTGCAGAGTTTGAGAACTCCTGGAGTAAATTGTTGCCTCTCTTGAGTTCCCTGAGGAGTGGAATAGAAGCCACATGTTCACATCTTTTTGCTTTTGTTTGTCCTTGTTTGGCAAAGCAGCTATTTGTGAGACGTAAAAAAAAAAGTAGGCCATATATAGAAAGAAACAATTTGGAGTGGGCCATGAAGTGTTCTGAAATGACTGTACTTGATTTTTTTCTCTCCCTCATAATCTCTGTGGTGATCAGTCTCAACCTGAACTTCTCTGAGGGAGACATTCAGGGTGGACCACTTGACTCTCAGGTCATTGTTAATGTATGTTGTGAAGGAGCTCTGTCCATTTAGTTTAAATAAAGATCACTGTTATGAATTATGGGCTGTGCCAGTCTCAGGGGAGACAGTCCATCATGGTATTAAGTGCCATAATGAAAGTATTGCTCTAAATCTCATTCTCAAAAGGCAGCAGCAGTAATAAGCCTAGAAGCAATGTTCATGTGTGAACACTTGTGTGTCACCTGACAGTAATGAGAAGGAAGGTGTCACCAGTGCTCTTTGGAACTCTGTTTGGTCTCAAACGGGTGTATTAAAATTGTGTTTTTTTTTTTAATGCATGACCTTTACACAGACCCTAAACACACATTTTTCTGTTTGCTTAGCTGAACTCATAGTGCACTGTGTTAATAGTGTGCTACTGTAACACCCCACCACCACTTCTCAACCTTTTAAATGGCTATTTCTAACAAGTCACAGTTATTACTAATTAAAAAGTGCATATTTATGTTCAAACATCACTAAAAAGTCACAAAAAAATGAGTCAGTGCTTGTTTGAGCCACTAACACATTTCTCGCTATAAAGAATCTCTGGGTTTGTCTCTTGTGAAATTCATTTTTAATGAAAAAAATGGCTAAATTAACTGCAAGGCTGTCATGTACCAATCGAGCACACCTATCAATGAGCTACTTGATGTGCATAATTGTCTCAAATGTGATCAGTTCTCCTGGTTGGAGGGCATTATTTTTTAATTTAGGCCTGTTGTGTGACTAACATTTTAGCGTCAGTGGTCCCAACTGGCTAATTATCTGTCGTTTAGCAAGCTGCATTTATTTTGATAACAGTCTGACATGTTGCTCAATGCGGTGTTATGCCAAGTGAACTCATGAATATTTAATGTCACATCCAGAACATTCACCAAAGAAAGTTGCTTAATAAGAAAATGGCCATGGCAGCCAAAATTTTACACTCATTTCCAGCTTTTTGCAAATGAAGAGAATAATTAATGCACCAACATAGGGAAGTTAATAAACTCTATTTAAACAAAAAAATTTGGACAAACCTATCAATAAATACTAGTATTTAAATTATTTAAAACCAGATGTGTTTTACAGTTTAAAAATATTATGTCTAGGTCAATTTCCATTTCCAGAGGGATCAACAAAAAGTTGACCACCATGAGTATATGTTCAACTAAAAGAAATATTCTTAACAGAATGATAATAAAATGCACTCAGACCTGTTCACTTAAAGAGAATTATTCATTTCAACACATATACACAGTGTGCAACTGTTATATGAACATACAGTCTTTACTCAGTAACCAAAGTTGTTCCAGGAGAAACTAAACCTCTTCATCATTTTGGCTGTAATATATGTATTCTTACTTAGTGTAAGGTGGTTGATAGCCTGGGGCTAATTTATTAAATGGCTCTCTCTCCCAGGGTGTGATCTTCTCAGATGATATCATGAGTCGGTAGTGTTACCTGGAAATTTAAATGTCTCTTGACAATGTTTGCAAGCAGCAATGCTTAAACCACACTTCACATGGCATTTTCCTAGGATGGCAGCAGGAACCCCAGTGTGACACCCACTTGTGCCATGAAATTCACTGCTGTGTGTGTTAATTAGTTTCTTGGATAATGGATCATTGTGCAGTAAAAAAAAAAATGAATCCCGGCCCTATTCACAGTTTAGGCTAGGTATTTGACAGAATTCAGCAATGACTGAAACATTTCGTTACTGAAAAGTCTCAAAAAAATTTGGTGCCAGTTTTCAATAATTTGAACAAAAATACATCATAAGGGATATTCAAACTATTCAAAAAAGAAGAGAAACTAGGCAAAGAATTTTTAAGTCTGACTGGCTCCTTGATGAATGGAGGGCAAAAAGAAAGTGTGTAAGTATGGCGCAGAGGTAAGAATCTGGCTGTGCTTTGTAAACGTTGAAGAGAAGAGTTCCTGGTGAAATAAATTTCTTAGCGTAGTAGTTGCGAAATCCAATAATGTGTCAAAACTGATGAAATTTGATTAAACACGGGATTAATCTCTGTCAAGGAAATTGCAGTTGTTTACTGTGTGAAGAGCAGCACTGCTCCGTTGCTGCCGGAGATTAAAGAATCTGGGCAAAACACACAACAACCAAACACAGAAACAAATGTTTTTGGTGAGGAAATATCAGCAGGTAAGTTAACTATTTACTGATTAGTTTTCTGATTTTGCAAGAGAAAGGCAATTACTACATGATGAAATAGAAAAAAATGCTCTATCAATGCTTTATTAAAGATTAAAGATGACGGATTTAGCATATTTAACCTTTAGCGTATTGTTTCTGTTTATTTGATTGTTGTTGTTTATGTGGAAGCAGATGATAAGCATTTCTGGACATGTTTAGATTCAGAAGGTAGCACCTAAACTATAGTATTTACTAGCTAGCTAACTAGCATTCAGCTGCCACATCAAATGAATATAATAGACATAATATTTACACAGTAGTGCAATATAGACAGTTTTGTGACAAAGTGTAAAATTGTACTTTATTGAACATTGTTATAATAAATTAAAATTGATTCTGACATTTGGGAATCAGTGCAGAATCACTTGCAGACCTGATTATGATGAATTTTTACTTCTTAAAATTGACCATGGTTGTTTATACACAGATTCATCTGCTTTTCTGGAGTTAGCTAACAAATTACTGCATAGCCTGTCAGTATGCTGTAAGAAGTAATATCTTTTGTATTAGTTTGTAACCCTTATTATCGCAGGTCATCTGCACTAATAGGCAGGGATGGACTGGCCATCAGGAAGTTGAGTTATGATTGCTTCCGTTATCAATTTCCTTTGAGTGTGGATGCATGTAAACTAGACAGCTATAGAGAGAAAGTGCCAGAAGCTTCTGGGGATTGTGAAGATGTGGAGAATGCAGGTACGCATAGCCTAACCAAGTTACCTAAATAAAGGTAAGAAATAATGTGTGTTTTTTTTCTATCAGCCTATTTTTTGTTGTTTTGTCTCTCAGAAAATTTACTACTTAAATCTACTTAAAGGCAAATGTTGGCTCTCAGGAGATGACTGTTTACTGACATTAGTCCTGGCCCAGTGGTCCTTTGACACTATAGTTAACAACTAAGCTTACTAGTAGGTAGCTGGGCTTCATTTCTAATGCTTCGCCTCCATGGCTTCACTCTACATTTTTGTTAGTACTCCTAGATTTTTGAAAAATAGAAAAAGATGCTCTATCAGTGCTTGATTAAAGATGACGGATTTGGCATATTTAACCTGTAACGTATTGTTTAGGTTTATTTGATTGCTGTCGTTTATGTGGAAGCAGATGATAAGCATTTGCAGGGTCCAGCACAGGAAAAATTATGCAGTAGTGTCACCCTATATTGTAGTACTAATTCATGCATTTTCATTTATGTTATTTTGGAGAAGTGTAGGATACATAAAAGCAAATTCTCATCTGCCCCACCAATAGCTAGATGAGGTTTTAGTAAGATGCGATCTTAGGTTAGGATCTATGATTTATTAGCGTGGTCCAAAAACATTGCTGCTGTCTATGGTATGTCTGCTGTTTGCCCGAGCAACAATGTAGCAGCCACACTGAGTTCATCAAGCATTTTTAAATCTTTTTTGAAGCTGGGATGCTGTCCTGTAGTGATAGTAGCTCTCAGTTTTGACCGCAGTAGGCTACCCTGAGTGGTACACTCCTGCAGTGCATCCAGTGCAGTAGTCCAAAGTCAGTGGATGTGAAGCACACAGCACAACTGTAATCACAGCCGCAGAGCAGTAAAAATAATAAGCCTTTCATTGATTTTCATTATGTTAGCTGAGTTAAAAGAAAAGACCAGAATGCATGTGCTATGGAGAGTACAACCATTTGTGTTGATGTTCATTCTTTGGAATGAAGCCCTATTTTTTTTTTTTTTTGTACTTTTTAGCTGGCAGTCTCCCATACTGAGCTGCTTGGACAGCAGACGCTAGGTGCATCTCTAGCACCTGGGAGACGTGTGTGCCAACAGCTCTGGCAGCTTAACATTAGAGCTGGTTGACATATGTGCCAGGTTGAAAATGAGTGGCTTAGCCACACATTTATTTAGGCAAGCACTGAATAATGGCAGGATGCATCTGAAATATAGATGTGAAATTCTGTCACTACTTCACTGAACGGAGAACCACAGTAATTTAAATACGGGTGTTTTCTCTAGTGCCCTTCAACTCATTCCTTATACCCACACACACCCATTACAGTCTATCAGCAATGCAGAAGAAAATAATATATTCTGAAAATATGCCTGCTGTTAGGCCAATTTAATATTTTGTGCACTCTTCATTTTCTGGGAAAAAAAGACAATAGCACAGCATCTTGTGCATTCAAGTATCAGGAGCTCCATGCAGGACTGTAAGTATTCCAATACTGTGCCCTCCTGCTGTTATATATGTGAGATATTGAAAACCTTTTTCTACTTGACCTGCTCTCCTCCTGTACTTTTAGATGTCATGTAATTTAACTTTTATAGGTTGTCCTATAAAAGACATGTCAAGAGGTTCATGGGAAATTGCTGGTGTATGACTTCTTTCTGGGCATAAATCGATTGTATTATGTGGTTAATTGAGTGAATGGAGTGCCACAAAGCTGGTGCAAAAATGCAGTTTCCCCCCTGCGGGACTTCCACATGAAAATCAATTTGATGAGGTATATCTGTGTGTTGTACGTTGGTAGAGAAACAATGTTAATTTTAATGAGACCTTTCTTATTCATACCCACTAGCATGAATACAGCATCCCCTAGTAGTCCTGCCAAACAATTATTCATAACCTGTGTGTACTTAACTCACACACCTTAAGAATGCCTGTTTTTTATCAACAATGTGGCATGTCATTGATTATTTTCTAATACACATTTCTTTCCATGGTTGCTTGAAGGTACAATAAATATATAATTGAACTTTAGCAAACAGGATACATCATTGCCAAGTTGAATAGCAATTTATTTTTACCAATACAAGACACCCTGAAGGAATTTGGTATAAGCTCAATGTGCTTGAAATAATTTATTATTAGGCACAGGATTAATTCATTTAGGTTTTTTTTTCCAGAGCTTATTTCCATGATCCGGGGAAGTGATGTATAGTCTATTAGGAACTAGTGTTATACAAGAACATATCTATCTATCTATTTGTGTATATATATATATATATATATATATATATATATATATATATATATATATATATATTGGTGTGATGTGGTATCTGGTACCTAGACATTACCAGCAGATCCTGTAAGTTGCAAGGTGGGGCCTCCATGGATCGTTTTTTTTTTTTTTTTTTTTTGTCCAGCACATCCCATAGATGTTCGATTCATGGCGAATTTGGAGGCCAAGTCAACACCTTGAGCTCTTTGTTGTGTTCCTCAAACCATTCCTGTACAATTTCTGCAGTGTAGCAGGGAGCATTATCCTGCTGAAAGAGGCCACTGCCATTAGGGAATACCGTTGCCATGAAGGGGTGTACTTGGTCTGCAGCAATGTTTAGGTGGGTGGTATGTGTCAAAGTAACATCCACATGAATGCCAGGACCCAAGGTTTCCCAGCAGAACATTGCCCAGAGCATCACACTGCCTCCACCGGCTTGCCTTCTTCCCGTAGTGCATCCTAGTGCCATCTCTTCCCCAGGTAAGCAACGCAAACGCACCCGGCCGTCCACATGACATAAAACAAAACATGATTCCTCAGACCATGCCACCTTGTCACGTTTGGGATGCTCTGACCCAGTCGTCTAGCTATTACAATTTGGCCCTTGTAAAAGTCGCTCAGATCCTTATGGTTGCCCATTTTTCCATTGCTCCATGGTCCAGTTCTGATGCTCAAGTGCCAATTGTAGGGCCACTCTGTTCAGTCTACGGCTACGCAGCCCCATACACAGCAAGCTGCAATGCACTGTGTGTTCTGACACCTTTCTATCATAGCCAGCAGTAACCTTTTCAGCAATTTGTGCTACAGTAGCTCTTCTGTGGGATTGGACCAGATGGGCCAGCCTTCACTCTCCATGCGCATGAGTGAGCCTTGGGCACCCATGACCCTGTCACTGTACTAACCACTGCATACCAGGAACACCCAACAAGACCTGACGTTTGGGATGCTCTGACCCAGTCGTCTAGCTATTACAATTTGGCCCTTGTAAAAGTCGCTCAGATCCTTATGGTTGCCCATTTTTCCTGCTTCCACCACATCAACTTCAAGAACTGATTGTTCACTTGGTGCCTAATATATCCCACCCCATGACAGGTAATGAGATAATTAATGCTATTCACTTCACCTGTCAGTGGTTTTAATGTTTTATATGTTATGTTCTATATATATATATGCAAATAATTAAAATACTCATTCTATTTAAAATTTTTATATTTTATGCTCAATATATTTTAAGCTCAAATAGTCCACATTTACAAGTAAAGATATGTGAAGCTCAATGCAGAGCAGTAAGCCAGAACTATTGATTACTGGTAGTCAGGTTCTCTCCAAGACTTCATGCTAGCAGAACAGCCCTCTTTCTTCCACACCTCACTGCTGCCAGCAGACAGAGACTGACAAGCTAAGAGGATTGATGTTGGCGAAAAGAGGCCAATGGACAATGTGAGAGGAGACTGAGAAATTTGTTCAAAATGAAAGTGGAGAAAGGCAGTGCAGAATAGAGAACATGCTGAACCAGTCGCAGTGGGATTTAGGAGCTTCATGGCCCCCCGGCATTAGTAACTATGCTTGCACATTCTCAGGCACAGCCAGTGTCCTTGCTTATTATAGCTTTAATGGACATAGCAGGGACCTTCCTCACTGATGTGATCCACAAGCTAAAGAAAGATATATCTAGTGGTCTGAGTTATTGTGCAATCTCATGCTCTCTCTCTATGTCTCTTTCAGTCTCTTTTACACAAACACACACAATGCCTGAACGAAAGCCAGAGGGATGTGAGGCCATTTTCATAATGTCTAAAATGAAATCACAAGGCTGGCATTTTAGCCTTCCAGTCCCAGTTATTATGAAGCATACATGAATAAATCTTCTGTTCCACCTTTTCCTCCTATCATGTAGTAGCGCAATTTAGAGAGCACATTCTCCTCTGCCCCATGATTTTCCTGTCATGTGTTGACGCAGAATTAGAGACCAGCATATGCACATTGTGCCCACCCTCTTTTACAAGGCCTTAGGTCTATAAAAAAAGCATCTTTCAGTTTTATATAACAGCTCTAGAATTAATGCGTGTATGATTAAAAGCCTGGTTCGTCTACAGGCTCTTGGTAAATTTCTGAAAAATATGGTGATTGTCACCATAAATTTTACACATTAAACTCTACCTCTACCTTTTCCGCATTAAACTAATGTTTAATGAATTAGCTACTAATGGGGATTCCTGAAGTGAAAAGTTCAAACATGCACGTGAGAGCCATTATCTTCATTAGTGTCAAAAAAAAAAAAAAAAAATCAAGGCTCTTAGCAAATAGCAGCCAGGATTACAGTTGTCATTCACAGACACAACAAATCCTTACTGAAAATATTGAACTGTTAAAGAAAATCTGACTCAACATGAACCAATTTGTGTCCTTACCATTATGGTATGAAGTTACTAATTCACGTAAAACATGGGGGTGTAATCTTGTGACATGTGTTACAGTGTACACACACTTGTATTCAATACCTGAGCACCATATCAAAAAATTGAGAGTGAGTTTGACCCTGCTGTGCTCCCTACAATCTCCTTGTAATTATAGCCAGAGTCAGATCTGTCGGCTCCCTCTACAGGAACGCTGTATGTCATTGCAAAGTGACCCCCAAACTTCTAGCCCGCAATGTGGAGCCACAGCAATGACATTTGAGACAAACATCAATTGAGCTTTAATGTAATGAATATGATATGTATCGGCAGGAAGCTGTAAATGAATGATTAAAAGCCAGTTTGACCTTGTTGGCATGGTGAATTTGAGAGTGTTTCATCATGGTAATGAAAGCTTTAGTGTCTCGCTTCTTTCCCTGTGTAGTGGAAACAGTGCGTGAAAAAATCACTGTGTAAAGCCCAGATAAGTCATATCATGTGACGGTTGGTGGTTTCATGATTAATGCTGCAGTGAATCACTGTGTATCTCTGGGTGTGTGGTGCTTGTCATTCTGTTAAATGTTGTCTGGCTTTTTTGCATTGGTTTGTGTATGTGTGTCTGTGTGTTCATGTTCTGCTTGTATCCTGCTGTTCTCCTGGTCGTTTTCAACTACTGCTGGCTCTCCAGAGTGTTGACTCAAGCTGTTGGTGTCTAATCTGTATGTAAGCGGACTAAGAGAGTTAACACCATGAAGTGCACTACTTCTCCCCTTTTCTCTGTCTTTCACTCCACATATTTCTCTTTCTTTATTCTCTACTTCACACATTCCTCTTTTGCTATCCTCCATCACCCTATACATCTCTTTACAACATTGTGTCATGTAACATCCATAATAATTAGATTATCTGTGCATACCAAAGTTGTCTCCTCACAGTACTGGTGTAATGATGTTAATCTTGGACTAACAGACATGGTTTGAGTGTGTGTGTGTGTGTGTGTGTGTGTGATTACTTTCTTAAATGGGCCAAGAGGTAGGAAATGGAGACGAGGCTACTCCTCATTAACTCTGGATCCAGGGTAGACACATTACATAGAGCAAGAAAAGAGATATAACTGTCTGTAGGCTTTGTCACATTCTTCTTTTTTATTTCTTTTCACTCTCCAGTTTCCCTTAAAGTTAGTGTCTCTATAGTTTCCATGGGGGGAACTATATAACTATAGGTTATACACCGATCAGCCATAACATTATGACCACCTGCCTAATATTATGTTGGTCCCCCTTTTGCTGCCAAAACAGTCCTGACCCGTCGAGGCATGGACTCCGCTAGATCCCTGAAGATGTGCTGTGGTATCTGGCAGAAAGACGTTAACAGCAGATCCTTTAAGTCCTGTAAGTTGTGAGGTGGGGCCTCCATGGATCGGACTTGATGGCCAGCACACCCCACAGATGTTCGATTTGATTGAGTTCTGGGGAATTTGGATGCCAAGTCAACATCTTGAACTCTTTGTCATGTTCCTCGAACCATTCCTGAACAATTTTTACAGTGTGGCAGGGAGCATTATCCTGCCGAAAGAGGTCACTTCCATTAGGGAATACTGTTGCCATGAAGGGGTGTACCTGGTCTGCAACAATCTTTAGGTAGGTGGTATGTGTCAAAATGAATGCCAGGACCCAAAGTTTCCCAGCAGAACATTGCCCAGAGCATCACACTGCCTCCACCAGCTTGCCTTCTTCCCATAGTGCATGCTGGTGCCATCTCTTTCCCAGGTAAACGATGCACATACACCTGGCCTTCCACATGATGTAAAAGAACGCATGATTTATCGGACCAGGCCACCTTCTTCCATTGCTCCATGGTCCAGTTCTGATGCTCACCTGTCCATTGTAGGCACTTTTGGCAGTGGACAGAGGTCAGCATGGGCACTCTGAGAGGTCTGTGGCTAAACAGCCCCATACGCAGCAAGCTGCGATGCACTGTGTGTTCTGACACCTTTCTGTCATAGCCAGCTTTCACTTTTCAGCGATTTGTGCTACAATAGCTCTTCTCTGGGATCAGACCAGACAGACTGGCCTTCACTCCCCACGCGCATGAGTGAGCCTTGGGCACCCATGACCCTGTTGCTAGTTTTTGTCGCAATTTTGCTGTTGTCAAAGTCTCTCTAATCCTTACGCTTGCCCATTTTTCCTGTTTCCAACACATCAACTTTGAGAACTGACTGGTCACTTGCTGCCTAATATATCTCAACCCTTGACAGGTGCTATTGTGACGAGATAATCCATATTATTCACTTCACTTGTCAGTGGTCATAATGTTATGGCTGATCATTGTAAGAATAGAAACTATAGCTGGTGGACCAAACATATCCAGGCAACAGTTCCCCTTTAAACACATACCCTTTGCAATTATCTGACTTTTTGCACAAAAAGCTCATTATATATAGTTATATGTAACACAATATATATTTTTAAAAAATTACGGTGTGTAATTATGCATTTATTTTGTGTTTTTCTTGTGATAGACTCATAAACCATCTGTCCAGTGCATGAAATGCCTGCGGATCATCTTAGGGTTCTTTGTCTCTTGTTTGAGAAGCGTGTCTTCACACTTATCATCATAGGATGCTTATTCCTTGGAAAAGTAGCAACTGTACTGGAAACTAATTCCATTTGCAAACTATGCTGAAAACTATGACTCCCTGTGGAGTTGCTGTGTATGTTCTCTGCATGGGTTTTCTCCAGGTTCTCTGGGCATAAATTTTGTAGGATTTTGTACCAGCACAGGTACTTAATTTTTTATTCAGCAAAAGACTTTAAGTCTTAATAAGATTATTGTGGCATAGCGACAATGAAAAAAAGCACTACCCTGTTAACATGCACCACAAAGATGGAGCTGAAGCTACTGCATCTTGTAAGACTTGTTGGGACCCTGATACATTATAAAAGCAGTCAGGCGTTTGCCATGAGCTTGTCCTTCATCTCTGCGGTCCACTGCTCATGCAGAGTGTTTGTACATCTCTTTTCCCTCCTGGTTCTGTCATTGTCTATTGTCTCTATCAGTCATCTAGTTACATCACCGATCATCTCACAGTGCAAGACACGTGAATATTGTATATAACATGTTTGGAAAATTAAAATCTCAGATCAAAATGGATGCTTAAGACTGGCTCATTTATGCTACCCTTTCAAGCTAACGGAGCATTGAGCTCCCAACCTGGAAATTCTTATGAAAGGGTATGTCAGAGATAAAAACAGGCATTAAATCATGTTTGCACTTGAGCTTAGATGGACTTTAGATCACAAGAGGGGTCAGTTGTGTCGACCTTCTAAGCATTCACAAACCTTTTCTGACTGTACTAGTGGCAGCAGGGAAATGTTGGTACTGTATAAGTATGTGTGTAAACAAGACACCACAATTTTAGTCGTGTGAAGCTCAGACTTTACTGAAATATAAGCATGTGGTATGTGGGCCTGTGTGTATAGCTGTGGTAGACACCATGCCGGGCCTGATGGCTCAATTCAAAGTCAGCAGCACGAGTGATTTATGGCTTGGCTTTAATCAGCCTGCTGAAAATGCAATTAGACAGGGCGCCTGCAGTGTGCAAATGAGCCGTCCCAATGCCACTTGGGGATGCACACAGTTAATTATCTGGGTAGGGCACCTGTTAGTGAGCTGCACTGGCCAGTACAGAGCGGGAGAGAGGTCACAGAGCTGTGGGGAATGAGGAAGGAGTAACCATGGGAGTGAGGGCGGTGATGAGGGTGGTGATTATCAAGGAAGATGGGGATAGGTTGAGAGTCCATGGCAATAATGTCAGTGAGTGTGTCACACTGTGTATGTAAAGGGTGAATTTGAAATGGGTGAATTTGAAAATACAAAGTAGATCCAAAGATTTATCCAAAGTATATATTTTTTAAAGTATATAAATTTGAAAACACTATTTTCTAGTTGCATTTTGGATAAGGGAAAATGTAGCTTTTCCAAAATGCTGACATATGATTGTCAGGTATTGCAGAGCTTCTTGCAATTCTGTTTTTTTTTTTTTTTTTTTTTTTGTATTGGTTATTTTAATTTCATGTTTGGCTGCTTTGAATAGTATACAAGTGACACTGGGTTATGAAAGAAAGTACTTTATGCTCATGTTGTCAAAACAAATGAAAATCAAATGACTGAAAATGAATTGATGTAAAATGAAGTGACAGAAATGGCATAAAAGTGCCCAGCATTCTGATTTCTATATTTTTCATGTTTCATTCTGAGAAACCTTTAGGAAATGCACTAAAAATGGTGATGTGGCTGAAAAATAAAAATGGCTTTTTCAAAATACACATGAGTATTTTAATGTACTGCATAAAACACTTAAGCAGTCTGAGAAAATAAGTAGTATTTCATGGTTGGATGATCACTAGAGGATGATAGAGTAAGAAGGACAGTTGTTAGTGAGCCAGACTGAGCATGTTTGAGAGATGGACAGGTGAGAGGTGATAGAGGCACCTGTCATGCAGGGTGTGAAAAGGGGTGAGAGAGGTTAGGTAGCTGACGTGGCATGAAATGAGGTTAGCAGACATGGAAAGTGTGTGAGGCAGCAGAAATTGAGGGGTTGTCATGGGGAGGAGGAGAAAGATAAAGAGGTGAGTGTGTGAGATGAGTATTTGGTTGGACAGTGACAGCGAACATGCAGAATGATCAGCAAGGGTTGAAACTTGAAAAGACTGTTACAAGGACGCATGTGTGTTTGTGTGTGTGTGTGTAATTATGCAAATGTGCAGATAAACTTGTAAACTTTGAGACACTGCTCAATTCTGTAATAATGAGAAGGAGCCACAGTAATCTAATCTGTTTTAATTTTCTGTGGCATTAATTATACTAGGACCACAACAAATATTTTCCATTTTTAATAAAAGGTTGTGAATTTAAATGAGGGAGAATGAGGGAGAATAAGGAAGTAGCACAGGTGGTCACACTTGTTTGAGCGATCTAGCCTGGGGATAAGAACTCTACTCATTTAGAACAATATTTGTGCGAGTAGTGTTGGGAGGGGGTGGTGAATCGTCTTCATTAGTTTGTGATTCGGTGCGCTCCTGCCTGCCTCTAGTTCAAATGGGCAGGGTATTAATCATGCGGCAGAGATTAATGAGAGAGCTCTAATGAGCAGCCTTCCGTACGGAGACTAGCATATCACTGCACTATGGAAATTTTTGGGCTGCACTTGTACAAATGTGAAAAAATTACACACACACACACACACACACACACAAACATATAAATATATATATATGAGCTATATATATATATAAAGGTATATATATGTATTTATGTGTGTGTGTGTATATATATGTACACGTTATAAAATGCACATTAGAAGGTAAGTGATGCCACTGCTGAGCATCTGCCTTGTTCCTGAGGCAGATGCTCAGCAGTGATAGTAATGGCGAAGAGGACAGCAGCCGTACATATTATGATTCTGTTATCTTTCAAATTAATTACGCTGAAAAATATCCAATTAAAGAAAATGATAAGATGTAATGACAGACACAATAATGAAGACAACAATAACAATGAGATAATGACAATGACATGCCCTTTTGGCAATTTTGGAAGCTCTATAAAATTCAGATAACAGTGTAATTTGATTTTCTCCTTCTCTGGGCTTTGTGCCTATGCTTTTGGACAGCTCCATTTTGCTAACCTTTTGCATTGACAGTTCTAGGGAAACACTATTAAATATTAATGCCTATGGCTAAGAGCTCTGTATTTATGTTACTTTCAAAATCTAATTGTGATGGAGCTTATGGATATGAGTGTGGTTTCACCCAATATGCTTGTATCTGTTGTAGCTTTTTAGTTCACTTGGCACTTTCTGCTTTGCTTTGGATAAACCATGTAATACCACAACTCCTCCTGCTACACAGGCCTTTATTAAAAAGTACACCAACATTATCATCTTTCTAGCTCTTATGGTTTATGTATGTCTTTGCATATTGTGTTTTCTTTACAAGGAGTCCAGGCACAATCTGATTAGGCAATGTCATGCCCCCAAATTCATAAAGCTTGTAAATTCGTAAAGGTGTAAAGCAATTTACAACTTGGGCTTAGAAAGGAATAACGTAGAAGATTTATACAAATGTTAGTTCTGCTCCACTAATTTGATTAGACAAGCAGCATTCCAAGACTGCTGATACTTAGTATAACAGCACTGGTACATTTCACTGTTTGTGTCACTCCGCTTGTCTGTGTTTGGTATATAAAATTCCAATTCTAGCAATAGTTCCTTACAATGAAACCATTACGACACTTACTATGGGCCCTCAGTCAGTCTGTGCATTGCATGGCAACATGCAACGCACTATCCAGCTGTGGTTTCTTTGGGAATTATTTTTGCTGACAGAGAAAAAATAAACAAAATATTTGGCTGTATTGTGTAAGAAATATCAGTTTCCTGTTTATAGAACTGCTGTATAAAAGTAATATCACACTCTCAATTGTAGGCTGATATTCACTACAACACCACTCTTGCTCGTGATATTGCTTAAATATATAAGCAAAAATCCAGAATAGAATAGAATAGAATTGATTTTTATAGCACTTCTTACAGTATAAACTATACCAAAATCAAAACCTTGAGGGAAACCAAGACTCAGCATCTCCATCCTCCTCTGGCCTCAAGTCATTTTTATATCAAATACTCTAGGAATTCTAGTTTATATGGCAAATGAATTAATGACTTGTGATAAGAGCATGAATGTACCAAGTTACTATTTAGATAATGAGTCGTAGGGCTGCACAATTCATGACAGAATTACTGAATTACTGACACACTCTTACTGTACCAGTATATACCTGTGCCAAACAACTGCCATTAGTATAATACTTAAATCATATGAGGAAGCTAGGAGCAGTGTTTCATCCCACAGTTAAAAAGCAAACCCTCGCCGCTGGGCACAAGCAATATTAATGGCTGGTTAAATAATTAGTTATGGCAGTTTTCTGTTTTTCTGCAGATAGGAGCACATAAACCGCTCTGGGTGAAAATCGATCTTGATAAATGCACTGTGTATATGCAATTCAATGTTCAGTGTGAGACAGCGAATACACCAGTGAGCTCCATTCATACATTTCATTTATTTATTTGGTTGGTTTTTTTTGGGGGGTAAATTTAAAACTCACTAACAGCTTACATCTTTTTACATCTGTCAGATTCATAGCTCACTTCAGGTGTGTGCGTGAGGTCACATGGTCATTGGTCAAAGCCAATAAAGGGAATAGTATCAGTATGTTTTATGCACAGATTGCTCGAACGCAAATTCTCAAGAATCGTAGCTGTTCTTCAACCGAATTGCATTGAGAAACCAAGCAAGATTGCAATTTTAATATTTTTTTTTGTGCAGCAGGTAGCCAAAGTAAAGTTACAGTATGTTACACATTACAGTAATCTAATTTTGAGGGTATAATAATATGGGTCCTAAGATCAAGATACCATGAATCATAGCCATTGTGCATTACATATTCATAAAACCAACAAATCTGGTACCGTACCGTTTTGCTCTAGCATTTTTCAGCATAGCAGTATAAACAAATACAATGGCATTGAACTAATTTATTTATACATTGTATTGCCTACTTCAGCCTAACGATGATATAGTAGGAGTATTTGAGTATGTGTCCTTTAAATTCCTTTTTGGAGTCCTTTTATGTCACTGTTCATTTTTCCAGCAGTGCAGTAGATGCATCTCAATATTCGAAACTGAGGAAGGAGCGCCGGAGCTGATGTGGAACGGCAGTTCTCCCTTCTCCATTAGTAAACATCACTCTCTCTTCCCTCTCCCCATGATCCACTTTGCCTCTGATTAAAGCATTCGTTCAAATCTCAGAGCTCTGCCCTCCAACTGAGATTTCTGTTCATTAATTAAAGCTTAATGCAATTAATTATCACCTAAATGAGAATCCAGAGCTTGTTTGTTAAAACTGAAATGCAGAAAGATTTATGCTTGTTTAACGGCACTTTAGTGGATACCAAAGAGCTTTATAAAAGGAAGATGCGTAAGACAAGTGTAAAGTATTCTTTTATGCATTTTAGATTCTTTTTAAGATTAGTTTCATAGATCAGTAGTATTAGTTTTTCCATATCCTTCTCTTCTTATTGCGGATAAGTTAGACAAACTATCCATTTAGATTACCTGTCTATTACATATTACATCAGTCCCCTTTTTCTTTTCAGGTTCTGATTCACATTTTCAGGCTAATACCTTAATAATTCATAGAATACTGTTGTCATGTTCATAATCATTCAATGATCATATGAGTATCTTATAGCTCATAATACATGCTTAACTAATTTTCAGGCATAGAGCTCTGCTTTCCCATGATACATCATATTAGGAGTAGGCAATCTTCTAAGTGTGAGCGCAAACCAATTTAACGTTTTATTTAATTTTACCTACACACAAAAACGTTCAGTTGTTATATCTTAAACCCTTAACATATTTGCCATCTGGCATGCGTTACTTATACAATAAACACACACCTGTTCTTATTTCCCCATCACAGCTCAGTTCTGGAGTGTGAAGCAGTGGGATTCCATCCTAACATCAAAGATTACACCCATCAGCAAACACCTCACTGAAAAATGATTGCGCAGACATCAGTACTGAAGCCCATGCAGTGGTAGGGATATAGTAGTGTATGCACCTACACATAAAATAAAAGCGCACACTGACATAATGGATCTCAGACACAAATTAGAAAATACCTGCATCACTTCTTATTTCAGATTGATGACTAATGGCTTACCAGAGTTTATCTAATTTATATTGTTTAATTCAGTGTTTCTTTACTAAAAAGTACAACAACAAAATAAGACGGTAAGGCTCTGATAGATCTTTTGTAGTATGTGAATTTTTATTTTATGCAGAACAATTCAGCACAGATGGAATCTCTGGGGTTCTTTTACAACTTGCTGCTAGCTTCCCCTTCCCTGTATATGCGCTTAATATTTTTAACTGACTCAATACATGCGTCAAGGGCAAATCCATTGCCATAAAACTTTATGCTATGCAGATCCGAGCTGCTTCATAAAGGCATGCTAGAGGCAGTGACAGTGTCTAACAGCATGTGGCAAATAAGCATTCACAGGATGAACCCGTTATAAGACTGTTGTGCAGTGGAGACAGTGATCTACATTAGTCTGGCAAACCTAAATTACTACTCTTGCGTTTGCAAGTTATAGGCATCATATCATTTGGTACGTTTGTCAAATACATGCTATGGAGGTTATGCTATTTTTTGACAGTTCATGATGATTATCATATGAAGATGCCTTTCTGATGTGCTTGTGAACTTTGTTTGACCTTAAAAAATTTCTCACTACGTTATATATTCACGACTTTTCTTTTTTCAAACATTTCAAAGGATGTTTCATTCTGTGTTGCCAAATAAAAATGCCATAACTAGTTACAAATTCCACTGATAAATAATCCTGTATAAAGTGCAAAACCCACGTATAGATGTCATTTCTTTTCTAATGCTCTGCTAGATTGAGTGTAATTTGCAATTACGTTTGTTGTCTCAGCTGCATACTTCAACAGTACATTTGATAAACTCCCTGGCATGCAAATTGACCATGGGATGTTGAGGTAAGAGCCCATTCGTCTGTACTGGGTCATGAAAACAGAGACAGTGAAAATTTAAAAAAAAAGTTTAATGGATTTTGTTAATGGTATTGTACCATTTTCACCCTGTCTGAGCATACATGCTTTGCTCCCTGTATGTGTATTAATGCCAAAGGCTTACAAATGAGCCTGCACCGCTTCATTTTGTAAACACTGCTATACTCCTCTGTATTCATTGACTGAATATCGTCCACAGCAGGGCTCAGGTCTAAACAAGTCTCTTTTTTTTGTTTTACTTTCTTTCTTATTTTAGAGTCTATATATTTAAACACTATCTCTCTCTCACCCAGTGTAATTGTCAGGATTTTGGCCGCTGCTACCTCTTCATGTTTGATTACATTCCACTTAGGTGGTTAGAGAAAGACACACATTTGTGCTGGTTATGGAGCACAATCAATAATGGAGAGGTTAGAGCTACCCGGAGACTTTCTACATATTTATGCAGCCCTCCTGGTAGGGTGGATATTGGGACTGAGTATTTATGCTATTTTCTCACAGTGTCACGCAGTTTCATTGCAGCATCAACAGTGGGTTGCAGTTTTGAGATGCAGAATTGGGCAAACACTATATGAGGGCCAGATTTTGTTGCGGGATTTTTCTTTCATTTTAATTCAATATTGGTTTACATGAGTTTCTCGCATTTATAAAGCACATTTTGTACAGCAAACTTTATGTAAAAAGTCTTATCTATGTCTGCGACATCAAAGTCAAGATACAGGCGTTGTCTGTTTGATGAGCTTGAAGAGTGTGAAATTAAATTTTTCTGCCGATGCACACAGCACACACATGTCAGAGTGATTTCTATCAACATGCAACCTTAGCATATTCTCATGATAATCTCATCAGATCTAATCAGCTTCAAAGTCTTGTTTTTTTTTTTCATTTAGGCAGTGGGTGGCTCAAGACCAGAATGAAATAAATACTGATATGCATTAAACTCTTGTTAATGCCATTCCTATTTTATCGTCCCACACGCTAAACTCTTTTCTTCTTGTGTAGTACATGTTGTGACCCTGAGCTAAAGCTGCTCGTAGGCATCACCTTCTGGCCAAAAGCATGTTGATCAGTTTTTATCGGACTCAGTTCCGTGTCATTTTAGTTTTGTGGCATTAGTTAATAAACTAATCTCCTATATTAATGAATAATCTCAATGTTTACAAACACTGCAAAGATTTTAGTCTGTAAAATAATTAGAAAATTGCTCATAACTCTTTAACTGCTTGACCTAAAATCATAATGTCTCTGTCATGTGATTCTTGGAGACTACTGCTTTAAAGTCGTGTATTGCTTTTGAAATCTGCAATGTAATATGGCAGACATAGTGGTGAAATAGCCAAAAAAATGCAAGGTCATATCTCTGCATGAAGTCATATCTCTGCAGTACTTCACTGTATTGACACAAAATTCGAAAACTATGTCCTGACCAAACCTCAAGGTGGTGCTATGTGGTGCTCGACTCCTCAGTAGCTGTTTGCAGCTATGTTTTTCTTTTGTCTGTATCAGTGCAATTAACAAGCTAAGCAGCTCATCATGTGTTGTTACTTTTTAACCTAGTCAGTTTCTGGGCAACCAAAACTGGGCAGCACGTTGGACTACGTGACCAGTGGGCTAGCTAATGAGTTTATCATTTGTCCACCTTTGCTTGTAATTTCCTGTTACAGAATAGTTTAAACATTCTTTGTCGTATTTGGGTTAGAGCATGAAGACTTTGACTGGACAGTGTACTTCTCTGTGGGAATCATGGATCATGTGGAACTGACTCTGAAAGATTTTCATATTATTTCATCTGTAACGTGGGATTTGTTAAGAGATGTTTCTTTTTTGCAACAACATGCTGTGGTTTGTGATTGTGGCTGGGCCAATTTTCATGTAATAAAATACTTACATTATAGTGATTGGTAAGATATGCTGTTGGAAAATTAGTGGGGAATGATTTCATGCCGAATTCTGTAATCACAGCGTCAAAAGACATGGTGACTCATACAGTTGAATGTAAAAGTTTGTATTCTTCATGGTTTCTGAAGAGAAAGGAAAAGATGCATCTTATCAATCATTTCATGGGGTGAAATATGAAATGTTGTACCCTGCAGCATGGCAGAAATCCAAAACATCATGCAAAATCGACACCAGAAATAGTTTGAAGAAGAAAAATTTGGCCTATAATTCTGTCCAACTGTACCTGATTGCAGAAGGCATTAGCATCTGGCTGAGCTGTAACAGAATGTCAAGATGATTGAGCAAATATTAACCTAACAATCTGTGAAAATTAGACCAGAAAATGGGGGAAGATTAGTCAGGAAAATGGGGAAGAATATTATAAATGAGAGGATCCTAAATCTGTTGGAGGCTGTTACAAAAGTAAAGGGTGGGTATAAATATCATTAGAGTATATTTGTATCACATTTTGTTGGATGTATTATTATTAATATTTTTACATACATTGTTTGGCCGTCTTTGTTCCTTAGATGAATGAATATTTGTGAAGCCTACCAGACTAAATGTTTTGTTGGTATGAAATAGATTTCTTCATTTTCTCTTGTCCTAAGGGTATGCAATCCTTTGCACTCAACTACACATATCCGATTTTAACACTAAATTAAACGACGTCTTGAAGAAAATAAGTTGCTGCATATAGTTTCCTCTTCCAAATAAAGAAGTAAATCATTGTGAATCATTCAGTGAACTAAATCATTGTCATGTTTTGTGATTTATTACACACCTCAATTTATAGTCTCATAACATTGTCAAGGCACAGTTAGAAAGGTAGCAGTGCTGTAATGTTGTCCTGTAACACCTACCCCCATGATTACAAATCTTCTTTACATAGAAGTCACTTATAATTTATTTTGGCATTTATTATGCATGCCTTCGTTTTCAAACACACCCGTATACAGATGCACATGTACACCCTAATGCCACAGATGCGCAGATGTTCTGTCCGTGTTCACCTCATCCTCTCTCCCACCCCTCCATCTGGGTATTAGGTTTAGTCATAAGCACTTCCTCTCATCTGCTCGGCTTGCTCTCACAGGCAGGTGCTGTCTGCTGGCCTCCACTCTGCAGCCTAATTGGGGACAGAGAGAGAGATAGAGAGAAGGAGACAGATAGAGAGACAGATGGAGAATGATATGGAGGGAGGTAGGGAGAAAAATACACAATGGCTTGAGGGTTCCAGCTCTCATCTTCAGCCTGGCTATTTAATGAGTGGAAAAGGCACACAAACAAACAGGATTAATAATGTAGGATGGTGATGCTATCTCTCTCTCTCTCTCTCTCTCTCTCTCTCTTTCTCTCTTTCTCTTGGTGTCTGTCACAGCAGGTCTTCTAACACTCTTTACAAACATGATTTAGAGCACAGTACCAAAGAGCAAGGAGAGAGAAAAACTCGTCGAGGATAAGAGAGAAAGGGAAATCAAAGGGAAGCAGAGGGATTATGGGATGGGAGGATGTGTGAGACAACGTGGAGGGCTGAGAAACAAAGACTGATAAGGTAGTGCATGAAAAATAGGAAATTTATAGCAAAAAATAAATAGACAGTTGAGAACACTCAGTAAATATTTTTCTCTATTTATTTATTGGCATGCTCTTGTTAAAATCATTGTTGCATTATTATTTATTATTTTTCATTATTATGAATTTTTGGGCTGATAATAAATGAACTTTCCTGTTGACTTTATTATACTCTTATGAGTAAGAAATAAAACATGATGGGGCATGCCATTATATTATGTGTGTATATGGACATATATATATATATATATATATATGTATATGTATATGAACACTATACCAATACTGGGTAGCGCTTCCCTTTGCTCTCAAAACAGCCTCAATTCTTCATGGCATGGATTCCACAAGATGTTGGAAACATTCCTTTCAGATTCTGGTCCATGTTGACAAGATGGGCTCACGCAGTTCCTGCAGATTTTTCAGGTGCACTTTCATGCTGCGACTCTCCTGTTCTATCACATCCCAAAGCTGTTCATTGGATTCAGATCCGGTGACTGAGAAGGCCACTGAAGAACACTAAACTCACTGTCATGTTCGTGAAACCAGTTTGAGACAACTTTTGCTTTGTGACATGGTGCATTATCATGCTGGAATTACCATTAGAAGATGGTAAATTGTGGCCAGGAAGGGATCCACATGGTCAGCAACAATACTCAAACAGGCTGTGGCATTCAAGTGATGATGGATTGGTATTAACGGACCCAAAATGTGCCAAGAAAACATTCCCCACACCATTACACTACCTCCACCAGCCTGGACTGTTGACACAAGGCAGGTTGGATCCATAGATTCATGCTGTTGGTGCCAAATTCTGACCCTACCATCTGTGTGCCTCAGCAGAAATCGTTATTCATCAGACCAGGCTATGTTTTTTGAGTCTTCATCTGCCCAGTTTTGGTGAGCCTGTGCCCACTGCAGCCTCAGCTTTCTGTTCTTAGCTGACAGAAGTGGAACCCGACGTGGTCTTCTGCTGTTGTAGCCCATCCGCCTCATGTTTTGACATGTGCATTCTGAGATGCTTTTCTGCTCACCACAAACTGGCCCGAAAACCAGTCTGACCATTCTCTGTTGATCTCTCTCCTCAACAAGGCGTTTCCGTCCACAGAACTCACTGGATGTTTTTCTTAATTGCACCATTCTGAGCAAACGCTAGAGCCTGTTTTTCATGAAAATCCCAAAAGATCAGCAATTATAGAAATACTCAAACCAGCCCATTAATGAGACAAAAAAAACCCCACAGCTTGTCATGTTACTGACAAATCAGAAAGTGCAAACTCCTCCATCCTGAAGACTGTCCTGTGGCAGAAAACTTACTGACTGTTATAAAGCACAGACACCTTAGGCTCCTTACATAAATGTTAAATAATTGTATTTTTATGTTATTCTTTGTTAAATAACAACACATTTTAATCTGTTTATTATTAGCCTTAGATTATATGGCATATGGCATCCACCATAGATAGTGTTAGAATAAGTGCATTAATAGAAACCTGTCATTTGAATTACAACTGTAACTACTGTCAGGGCTGTACTGTAAAACTACTATTACGGCTGTTCTGTAATCCACAGCTTC
Source organism: Pangasianodon hypophthalmus (assembly GCF_027358585.1). NCBI lineage: Eukaryota > Metazoa > Chordata > Actinopteri > Siluriformes > Pangasiidae > Pangasianodon > Pangasianodon hypophthalmus. Next base: position 14,367,703 of record NC_069714.1, read on the forward strand.
TGATTCAAGAACTGTGCTGTTGTATAATATATGCATAACAGAAGTGTAATAATGCACACACACACACACACATATATATATATATATATATATATATATATATATATATATATACGTATATATATATATATATATATATATATATATATATATATATATATATACATATATATATATATATTATAGTTCTTTCAATTCCTTATTTAGAATCAGATTCATCTATATTACATTATGGGTCTGTTAATATTATTACACAAATACTGTTTAAATATAAACATACAATATATACTCAGTCAAGCATACCAACAAAGACAAGATTTATCGATTATTCTCTGTCAGTGTGTTTGCTGGCAATGTCTTTGCGGTATGGACTATTTATACCTATAATTTGAGACTCTTGGGAGACATGAGAGACACATGAGACTCTTGATTTCAGGATCATGGGTTTGAACCCAGCCACTGGGGTTGCACAAGCTACTGTCCTCTCAGTGCTAGTCCCAAGCCTGGATTAAATGGGATGATTGTATCAGGAAGGGCATCTTTGCCAAATCAGATATGTAGATCATAAACCGGATTTCCTTAATGGAGACGGGTGATCCGCTGTGGCGACCCCTAACAGGGGCAGCCGAAAGAGGAAGAAGAAGAATTTGTCATGTAATACAGCAATATTTTGTGGAGTTGTAGTTTAGCCCCTGGCAAAACTTTGGCACAGTACATTAATCATTTACAATTTCTGATATAGTACATTGTTTATATTTCAGTAACCTATTTGTGTATTTTACTAAGAGCTTTTATGTTATTATTTGTGTCATGCTTTGCCTTTGCAGGTTTGTAGAGACTAAAAGGCAAAGACAGGACCTGTTTTACACAACTAAATTCACAAGATGGAACTTCAGGTACTACGTTCCAATAAACTCATGCCTACCAGTAATGAAAAATGAGTGGTATTCCCTGCCCGACCGCAGAGGTATTGCTAGTGCAGAATATGTATGGCAATGTGCAAGAAAGTGATTTTAAATGCTGAACTCCCCAAACCCTCTCCAATAAGGCATTTCTCATTAGCACTAAGGGAAGTGCCGGGCTGTTTAATTATTGGGCTCAGTGATTCTAAGAGCCAGACTGTGTTAATTTAAGTCCTGCTCCACGAATTCACTCAGTACTGAGGAAGGGATGAGTTTTACTGCCATCGGAGAATTATACAGATGTAGGCTAATAAACACCAGCAGGACTGCAATTCATATTTTACAACACACCCTCCTTTTATTCTTCATCTCAGAGGTTGTGTGTTGTAACGAACCTAATGCTCCTTGAGCACACATAATGTGAACCAGACTCTTATTTCACTGCACTGAAATTAAATGCAGACTTTTTCTGACTGGTAAAAATGAGGGATGAAAAGCTTTGATAATAATTCTTGGCGAGTATGTGTGTTGTCGTAGAGCATATGCATTGCTGTCGTTCTGGAGCACAGTGCCACTTGACAGGTTAATGCTGAAGCAATTGGGCAAAAGGCAAATAAAAGTTAAGTGCACCAGGCCACTGATTCATACATCAAATGTACCATGATTTATGTCACACGATTACAACTGTACCTTTTTGGACGAAGAAGAAAATCAAGGAAAAGCTTTCTGAAGGCTTGTGAGTTGATGTCATGTTGCTCTTCAGGTTTCTTGCATGACTATCTTCATTTCAGTCCATTAATTGGTAGAAATGTGATCCCTGCAGGGGTACCAGATGTCAGTGTGTGCGTGTTGTTTTTTCTTTTTTGCAAGCTAGGTTAGCAGGGTCTTATTTAGTTGTGATGAACAGCTTCATGACAAGCTGGCAAGTAATGCTAGATAATAGCCACTCGGTGATATTGGGTTCACGTTAGGAATGCAACATAGTCGCACTCATCTACACATCTCTTTCCATTGTGATTCAGTGTTACATTTATCTACTGTTTGGAGAGGTGTTTCTTGCCCTCCAAACATTTGCCTGTTTAGAGCCTGATTATATGCTATGATGAAACAACAATCGGGGCCAACCAATTAAGTGCTTGACAGACAAAAATCCATTTCTACGAACAATCGAACAATCAAAACACATATTTTTTTTTCCTACATAATCTAGACAGGGCTGATTGGATTTTGTTTATCTGTGTAATCATAAGATAGGTCAAGCTGCAAGCCAGAGATATGGAAAAGATATGGAGGAGGAACAGCTTAGTTCCCAGAATGTAACTATAAAAACACGCATATGCAAGAGGATAATCAGAGTTCTCCCACTTGAATCTCTCTCAGTGTGCTGTGAGAGGGTGCTATGATTACACGGCTTATTTACAGAGAATAGTTAGTGCAAGTTTTGAATTATAACAAACTTTAGATTAGGGGTGTTGTACTGAAATATAAAATTGTTTCTAAAACATACCATGATTCCACAGTTTTAATTGACCATTTTAAAGAGCTTGCGGTGAAAATTAAAGGAAAAATATTCTGAAATCGTAGTATGGAAAATCTCTTTGCACATCCTTGTATAAGTAGCAAAAAGCAAAAGGCAACAAATAGATCAAATCCACAAATTGTTCTTTCTTCTAAGAAAGTTATTTTTGAGAAGGACTTTTCCATAACATCTTTTACATTGTCTGTATTTATCATGTCATTATAAGACAAAAGAAAGTGTGGTTGTTAGGAAAGGCTGCACACTGAGAAAAAAATCTAATTGGGTATTGCTGTTTAGCCAAAAATAAACAGTTGTTTCTTCTAGCTATGGTCAGCAATGCCATGTTGTTCTGTTCATTTGATAACCGTCATATATGATAAAGTTACAAACATGCTATAAATGGCAGCAGAAGTAGCAAACAACCATAAACATAACAGTCCTACTTTAGAAATAACGCTATCTTTTTGAAGTAGCCAATATTGTAAATATTACATTGCGTCAGTACATGGACTGTATCCGAACACATTTCTTTTGATTTCGGCTCAGACAGGTCAACTTGTGTGAACACCTGAGAGACGTGCAGGTCCTGAAGGGTATTTCATTAGTAGGGACAAAGCGGTGGTGTGTGTGTGTGTGTGTGTGTGTGTGTATGTGAGTCTAATTCTGGGCCCGGAGCAATAATAACACACAAATGGTCAGTTGTCAAGGAAACGCACGTGTGCTGGGTCAGTCAGTGCTCCTGTGTTCAGAGAAGCTCACAGCAATCAAGCAGTGTGTGTGTGTGTGTGTGTGAGAGAGAGAGAGAGAGAGAGAGACAGAGAGAGAGAGAAAGAGAGAGAGAGAGAGAAAGAGTTGCTTGTAGTCAGGAATGAGAAAAAGTCCTGTTTGCTCCTCATTGTGTTGTTTGATGAGATACTCAGAGTGTTTCAGATCTATTACACAGTTGTAACTGTCCTCAATTTGTAAAGGTTAGTAAAGATTAACCTCAGCAATTTCTCCATGTTGAGCTTCAGCTTCCAGAGCCCATGCATTAACATTGTCTGTGGTTCTGTGTTAGCAGGCCAGAGCAGTACAGTGGCCTTTTGAAGGGCCATTGCTCCAGTGCTAATGGCCATGAATGGTACTCATTGTTTTTTAACTCCTGCTATCGTTTGTCTGCTGGTTGACAGCTTTTCTATGAAAGACTCGACCTGCCAGCCATAATCCATAATTATCCCCAATCACAGGCAGAGTGATGAAGAATGTCAGGCATGACTCTTTCTTCTCTGTCTGTTTTGTCCTGATAACTTCCCCTTTGGCTTTTAAAGTGGCTGTTGGTGGTATTTGCTGTTTTAACCCTACATTCATCTGTATATGACATATCGTCTCTTTTTCTAGCTCTCTTTATATTTGACTGAGATTATCCTGTTCATGGGTACCCACGGGACTGTGACATTCACGTCAACACTGCAGAAAAGAGGCAGTCTAAATATGTTGTTTGAAAGGTGTGAAAGCTATCTTAACTTCAGGAGATGCCAGTCTTAAATTCACAAGATGCCATGTACCATTTGTAGTTTCTATTCACAAATGGTTAATATATCAAACACTTATTGAAACATACAGCATATCTAGGATAGCTGTAAAGCTAATGAGTTCTTCAGTCTCTCTCAACAGTTTCTTAATATAAACTCATATAGTGTTCATTATCACCTTGGTAAGTATGTGTTATTCTCTTTTATGTAATTGATCTTTAATTAGGGATGCACTGAAATGAAAAATTGAAAATGAAACCAAAATTCAGGACACACTGAAAATAAAAATAAAAAGTTATATTCAAAAAAAAGAAAAATATTTATTTTTTTAATGTGAGCTACAACTATTCTGTACATTTCTGGTAAACGTACCTGAAAAATAGTGTCTACTAGGCACTGTGTAACAAAGCACAATTAGCCTGCTCTATTAGCCTACAAAATCTACCCTCCTCAGCAACAGAGAAAGGTTGATTGCCCAAAGCAATGAATTCTATTATTTTTTAGTTATACTTTGTGCTTTGGAAATGGTGTTTTTCATCTTTTGGATACAAATGGCATTGATGTAGCAGGGACGTTCCTTCTTTCTTTTCTGCTTTCTGCTTCCTTCTGAGTGGGATGCCGTGTTTTCAAGAGGTATATCAATCCCATTGTGTAGAAGTCGTACTTTTGCCTTGTACCCTCTCTTAATACTTGAGATGAACAGTGATTACAAATCATCTGTCTAATGTTTCTCATAGAAACCATGAAATGTTTCCAGCATTTAAACTGTTGGTCTTCTGCTGATTAAAATGTGTAAACCTAAATGCGTCTCTGCTGACCAGGAAACAAACTGCATTTTATTCACTTTCTAATTTTCATTACCTTTAACATTCTTTGAAAACTGTTAGATTTGACACTTTATTGAAGGTCTGTTTATTCTTTTTCTTTCAACTTTTCTCTCTTTTTTTTCAGTGGCTGAAATTTTGGTGCATCCCTTCCTATGTTAATGATAATCAAACATTTTTATATCTAACTAACATTTATGTAGTTATTCTAAATAAAATGATCTTGTTAAAATGAACACACTGTCTACAAAAAATACACATGTATGTATGTATGTACACATCTATGTATGTATATACATTGAAGTGACCAGCTTATGTGTCATGTGTGACATATGCATATGCTTGTACTGTGTCTACATTACGTGGTGCATGGAGGGGAACTAGAATAATGGCCTGGGGGAAGAAGCTTCTCCTTAGTATGTCAGTCCTGGCCATGTGATTGTGGAGGAGCTTACCAGACGCAGCCATTAGAACAGTCCATTGTTGGGGTGTTTGGAGTACTTGGAGATTTATACTGCTCTGGTCTTGCACTGCCTGGTGTAAATCTGGTGTGATCTGGAGATCTGTTCATCAGACCTCACCACCATCCGCAGGACTTTGCTGTCTTCAGCACTGCAGTTACCATACCAGTGAGGATGCTCTCTACGGTGCTGTATGGAAGGATCTCTGTATACCCGAGGATATGTGGAACTGTGATAAAGATGCTGCCTCACTTTCTGTATTATGGTTGTAGTGTTAAAGTGACCAGGACAAGTCCTTGCTGATGTGTATACCATGGCACTTGAAGATGCTCACTCTCTCCACCAGGGTCCCTTTGATCATGAAAGCTGTGTATGTCCTCTGTTGCTCCCTTCTGAAGTCCCCAACCAGTCCCTTAGTCTTGCTGACGTTAACAGGCTGTTAAACTGGCACCACAGGGACAGCCTTTCCGCTTTGTCCACAAAGGCCTTCACATTATTCTTGGTGATCTACCACCACAGTGTCATCCGCAAACTTCACAGTGGTGTTGGATCTGTGTGTGGCACACAGTTGTGTGTGTTTGTATTGGGAATACAACAGAAGGCTCAAAAGACAACCTTGGGGAGCTTTAGTGTTGAGAGTGACAGTGTTTGTGGTAGAGCCACCTATTTTCACCACCTGCGGCCTTCTAGTTAAAAAAAAAGTCCAGTACCCAGTGGCAGAGTGAGGAGCACAGGCCCAGCTCCCTCAGCTTACCGAACAGCATGAGGGAGACTGTGATATTGAAGGCTGAACTGTAATCGAAGAATAACAGTCTCACATAGTTCCCCTTCCCTATGCTCAGCTGGGATAGGGTGGTGTGTTGGACATGGGAGATGGTGTCATTCATAAATCTATTTGACTTGTCAGCAAACTGTAGAGGGTCTAGAGTGCTGGGGAGAGAGGAGGAAATGACTCATAACTTTACAGCATCAGTGAATTCACTGGTGGCATAAAGCCTTGCTCAGTGAACAAGGACATCCACATTTTGCCATGTGAACACCAGGTGCCAAGTCAAAAGTCAAGACCTGTGTGAAAGCCTTTCTTGCTCAAATAGTTGTAGAATCATCTTTTGTCTTGATCCCCATTCTGTGGGGAGTATTTGCCGAGGAAGGCCAATTTCTGCTTGTGCATCTTATAGTTCCTGCTGACTCTTTCATCTATAAGAAAAACACCTACAATTTGCTGCCTCTTCCAGCTGTGAAAGACTGTATTCAGAAAGTACCCACTGCTCTTTCAGTCCTGAGCTCTTCACAATTCCATCTGAAGAGAGAGGAATATAAAGAAAGGGAGGACATGCATTCAATTAGGGATCAAATATTTAATAGGATACTGTCTACTACCTTTTCATTAATTTGTGCTGGTTTGTGAAGATGATTTCCTTGCTGCATTGAGGTTTATTGGGTTCAGCTTCTTAATAGGCCACATGAAACTCGGCCTTTAAATGATCTGAATGGTTGCTACCTAAATAAAAGATAAGCATTTCAGTTTCTGTAATTTCATTCCAGCAATTGCTTGTTGTTTCATATGGAGTACAATTTGTGAAAGATTTATATATGGTAGTAGGCCATTGTTAGTTTGTAAGTTGTTGACCTTGGCCAGGCTCATTAAAGTTTTGATGCTTCTTGTACTCACTCAAGCATGTCTTCTGCATTAACAGTGTTTGTCTTTAGTGTTGAAATTATACTGGTGTTACCGTAAAAAAAAAAATCTTTTTTTTCAATCATCCATAATTTGTGTCTCTTGAGCCTCTAATGAATTTTGATATGATTTGGTGTCTCACAAGAATCTCATAACTTATTAGATTAGCATGCATATAAGGTTTATTGGGTGAAGCAGATGAATTAAATATGATGAAAGGTTAGACTATATGAACAAGGAGGCTGTAAACTGAGGTTTGTGCAATTCATACCTAAGTAGATAGAATGTAGCTGAAATAGAGCATGTGTGAAACATTATGTTATGTAGACTTAGTGAAAAAACTCAGCTAAACTCAACTTTGGATATAGTAACGTGAAAAGGGAATAACCTTAACTGAATCAAAAATTAGTCATGAATTTATTAACTATGACTGTGTGGCTTAAAGTGATTAACACCCTGTATAAGATCGACATAATTATTAGGCAGCTTCTCCACCTCAGAAAAATGGGCCAAAAAAAGAGATTTAACTGAGACTGAAAAGTCAAAAATTGTAAATTGCCTATCAGAGGGATGCAGCACACTGCAGACTGCAAAACTATTGAGGCATGACCACCGGACAATCAAACGCTTTGTTATGAACACTCAACAGGGTTGCAAAAAACTTGTGGAGAAGAAAAGGTGCAAGTTGACTGCAAAAGACTTAAGAAGAATAAAACGTGAGGTTACCAGGAACTCGTTAGCCTCCAGTGCCACCATATTTCAGAATTGCAACTTTCCAGGAGTGTCGAGAAGTACAAGGTGTCAAGTGCTCAGAGACATGGCTAAGGTAAGGAAGGCTGAAACACGACCACCACTGAATAAGACTCACAAGCTAAAGCATTATGACTGGGCCAAGAAATACCTGAAGACTGATTTCTCAACGGTTTTATGGACAGATAGAACAGATGGGTGAGGCTTGTGTGTGGATCACTAATAGGAACAGAGTACCAGTACCAGTACCAGAGCAAGGCACCAGCAAGGTGGAGGAGACTGCTGTGGGCTAGTACCATTAATGATGAGCTAGTTGGACCTTTTTAGGTTGAAGAGGGACTGAAAATCAACTCCCAAAGCTACTGCCAGTTTTTAGAAGACACTTTCTTCAAGCAGTGGTACAGCAGAAGTCAGCAACATTCAAGAAGGCCATGATTTTTATGCAGGACAATGCTCCATCGCATAGATCAAGGTACACCACTGCTTGGCTAGCAAGAAAAAGCATCAAAGATGACAGAATGATGACCTGGCCCCCTTCCTCATCTGACTTAAATCCTATTGAGAACTTCTGGGCCATTCTCAGGTGTGAGGGAAGACAATTCACCTTTCTGAACAGTATATGGGAGGCTATGGTGGCTGCCTCAGCTGAAATTGATCGTGAACAGATCAAGAAAATGACAGATTCAATGGATGGAAGGCTTGTGGCAGTTATTGAAAGAAGTGTGGCTATATTCATCACTGAATAGTTTTGAAGGGCTTTTTGTTAATTATGTTGTTTTATGTTAGTTATTTTTTAAATAATGCTTTAAGAATGCTGAAGAATAAACAAGTAAGTGAAAAAATGATTTGAAATTTAGTTGCCTAATAATGGTGCATGCTAATAATTTCCCCTGAGAAAGACAAATCTCATTTTTTTCTTTATTAAACATTGTATTTTGATGTGACATAAACACTTAGGATCAACTGAGACCATTAAGCTGAGAAATACCATTTGCCTAACAATTGTGCATGCAGTGTATGTATGTAGCGCCTAAAGGTAAAATTGATCAACTATGCAAATAAGATTCCTAAAAAAAAAAACTGCAATTAACAACCACACCAGCAGTATTACAAGATTCAGTATCTTCAAATTTGATTTAGTGGTAACTAGCAAAACATTAGCTACATCAGTGTTTAATGTGAGGACTTTAACATTAACCCCTTGGTCCTTGAGCTTATTATTCAATAATTAATGAATGATAAAGTGTAAAAGTATGCGATTCATTAAACACTAACCACTGTTATTCATTAACCACTATGAATTATTCAGCAACTAAGAATACCACAGCCTACCAGTGGGCCACGCTCAATACGTTACCAAAAAAAAGGCAAAATTGTTTACTACATATCGATCTTATTCAAATTGTATAGTGTTAGAGGTTAGCTTGGTTAAAATATGTTGGTGCAGAATGTGGCATACAGTAAAGGTTTGTAAAGGTTTGATACGGTGCTATGCAACGTATACTTATGACAGAATGTTGATAATCAATGTATAGAAAGGTGCTGCAGGTAAGTTGCATATGAACTTTTTTTCTTTGAGACTGGGTTGTCCAGAGCCTATCCTGGGAACATTCACTGTGAGCAATACATCCTGGATTGGCAGGAGAGTTACTACTGATGGTTCACCTACTGTGTTGAGTAATGGTCTAAACAGGCCTCTTATAAAGAAATACATGAACACTTGAATAAGTGTATGTGTGTACAGTACATACAGGCTCCATATCATGGTTCTGCTTATGACATGTTACATCTTACTGTCAGCTGTTTCAGAGTTCTATCAGAATCCTGACTTGATGAACTCATTTATCAGCTTGATTTTAACCTTCATCAGAACCTTATGTACGGATGGATTTTCTCCTGAGCCAAAACTCCAAGCTGACTTATTTATAGCACTGACTTGCCACACTTAGTTCAAAAGATGCAGGAAGGAGTTCAACACTTGTTCTCTACATTGGTGGAGTGCTCAGCCCACATACACTATATGGCCAAAAGTTTGTGGACACCTAACCATCACAGCAGTATGTGATTTTTGATCATCTCATTCCAGATGTAGTCCCTCTTTGATATCATAATGACCTCCACTCTTCTGGGAAGGCTTTCCACTAGATATTGGAGTGTGGCTGTGGGGATTTGTGCTCATTCAGTCACAAGAACATTAGTGAGGTCAGGCACTGATGTTGGGTGAGGAGGATATCTGGGGTGGAGTTCCAGTTCATCCCAAAAGTGTTCATTGGGATTGAGGTCAGGGCTCTGAGCAGGCCACTTGAGTTCTTCCACTCCAACTTTGGCAAACCATGTCCACATGGAGCTCTCTTTGTGCACAGGGGTGTTGTCATGCTGAAATAGGTTTAGGCGCCTTAGTTCCAGTGACGGGAAATTGTGATGCTGCACCATACAAAGACATCCTATACAATTGTGTGCTTCCATCTTTGTGGCAACAGTTTGGGGAAGAACCACATACAGTATGGGTGTGATGGTCAGGTGCCCATGAACTTTTGGCCATATAGTGTATCTCTCTCCTGATGGATTAACCAAGTGCCTGAGAGTAAGAGCACTAAGACTGCTGGGCTGTTGAGGCTTCACAAAAAGGAGCAGGTCATCATTCATGAACCTCTCTGTACAAGTGCAGACCCACAGGGACAGTCAAAATGCTAGTTTTCTTGCCCCTAACCATTCACGTTGCTCCAGATTTACAGGGCATCAGCTCTCAGGCTGCTCGACACAGCACTCATTTGTGGCTGGACAGTGGTGGGACTGACAGATAGCTGAGCAGAGTGTGAGGAAAGAGGAGAGAAATATTTCCCAGCAAAGCCCTTAATCATAATTGGCAGAGCAAAAGGATAACAGCAAACAGGTGTTACAGTTGAGGTGAGTCACCGTTCCTCATGGCTAGAGATTGTGTTGGCAGCAGTGATGGTCCTTACTTTTGGCACCTGAGATGAAATTTTACTTGACATTCTTTACTCTCCTACACTCTCATTACTTTACTCTCCCATCCTCCTTTTACTTTACTCTCCCACTGTCCATTTACTTTACTCTCCAAACCCTCCCTTCACTTTACTCTCCCACTGTCCATTTACTTTACTCTCCAAACCCTCCCTTCACTTTACTCTCCCACTGTCCATTTACTTTACTCTCCAAACCCTCCCTTCACTTTACTCTCCCACTGTCCATTTACTTTACTCTCCAAACCCTCCCTTCACTTTACTCTCCCACTGTCCATTTACTTTACTCTCCAAACCCTCCCTTCACTTTACTCTCCCACTGTCCATTTACTTTACTCTCCAAACCCTCCCTTCACTTTACTCTCTCACTGTCCATTTACTTTACTCTCCAAACCCTCCCTTCACTTTACTCTCTCACCTCCCTTCACTTTACTCTCCAAACCCTCCCTTCACTTTACTCTCCCACTGTCCATTTACTTTACTCTCCAAACCCTCCCTTCACTTTACTCTCCCACTGTCCGTTTACTTTACTTTTCCACCTTCCCATTTCTTTACTCTCCCACTGTCCATTTACTTTACTCTCCCACCCTCCCTTCACTTTACTCTCCCACCCTCCCTTTACTTTACTCTCCCACTGTCCATTTACTTTATTCTGCCACCCTCCCTTTACTTTACTCTCCCACTGTCCATTTACTTTATTCTGCCACCCTCCCTTTACTTTACTCTCTCACCTCCCATTACTTTACTCTCCCACCCTCCCTTTACTTTACTCTCTCACCTCCCATTACTTTACTCTCCCACCCTCCCTTTACTTTACTCTCTCACCTCCCATTACTTTACTCTCCCACCCTCCCTTTACTTTACTCTCTCACCTCCCATTACTTTACTCTCCCACTGTCCATTTACTTTACTCTCCCACCCTCCCTTTACTTTACTCTCCCACCTCCCATTACTTTACTCTCCCACCCTCCAGCCAAACATTATCATGATGTAATAAATACATACACATACTGGAAAAATGGGACGATCTATACTGTATGTCTTTACATGTTTATAACTCAAACTCTACTACTAATTAAGCTAATTAAAAGCTTTCCTAATTAAAAACAAATAGTTCCAATAACTATGTTCAGTTACTAGACAAGGATATTCAAAATGAATTAGCACAGGATTCAAATGACAGGCAAATTCATTATACATATATTTTTACATGTAATAGTTAGGTTATGGCAATATTTTCTTTCTCTTTTTTCTTATGAACTATGCTCAGAATACAGGGTGTCCCAAAAGGCTCCACTCGAAGGGGATATTAACACTTTTTTTAGCAAAATGTAACTTTATTTACAAAACATCCTCTACATGATTGCCATTTCTTTGTAAACACACATGGAGTCATCTCTCCCACTCATGAAGAACTCTTGTTAACACATCTGGTGTTATGCATGTAATTGTATGTTCATCGCAAGCTTCCCGATCCAGCCATGAGAATGATTTCAATACATTCTACTTTTGTGAAAGGCATTCTTAAATCCTTTCTGAAAAAAATACATATAATATAAACTAAGTATGAAAAATTTTGGAAGACAGTTTGCAAAAAAGTGTTAATTTCCCCTATGTATGGAGACTTTTGGGACACCCTGTAGTTGTTCTGCACACACAAAATGACTGGACCTACTTGGTGGTGTTTTGTGTTGTGTTTTTTTTTTTCTTTTGGCCTCCTTTTTTTCCTATTTCTATTTTTTTTTTTTTTTTTTCGCAAAAAGCAGTGTCATTTATTGAAACAGGACAGCAAGCTCACAGGCACACTGCTTGATTTCAAAGTCTTTGTGATTGAGTAGCTTAATCTCACACTAAAAATATGAGAGAAATTTGAGTTAAAAGTAAAGTAAAAAAAAAATTAAATCCTCATATCAAATAATGAAAACGACACATCACATCGCAATTATTGGCACCTTTGAATTTAGCACTTTGTGCAAACTTGAGGCTTGCTTAATGAGAATGGAGAATAAACAATCTGAGAGCACTCATCAGTACAGGGAGTGGACATGTCCAAAGCTTAATTCTGTGGTCACTGAAAATCCATCCACAACCCAGTTGTGGCAGAGGCAGCCTGATTTAAAATTCCCCTGGTACTTCATAGATCCATGATGCCTTGTATTCTACCAAGGTTCCCAGGGTCTCATAGCCCTACATCATCACAGTTTTATCACCATACTTAACAGAAAGGGATTGCATTCTTATATGTAAAATCTTATTTATTTTCACAACAAACCCCTCCTTGTGTTTTTGCTGCACACATGCTTTATTTTTGTGTCATCGGACGATAGAACCAAGCTCCAGTCAAAGTTCTGGTAATATGTAGCAAACCCAAGGCACATACATGTGTAGTTAGATGAAAGAAAAGGATGAAAGAAATCTGTCTGTAGATTTGGACACTTGGTGACCCCAAAATGCTACCATCTTCTGAAAATCTCTGTGATCCTTGGAGAAATTTTGCCAAAATTTTTATGATGTGGTACATTTCATTGTCTGCATTTCATTGTGTGATCTCTTCCAGACAGGTTCATTACAGCTTATTGCCAGCAGATATAGCCATTTTCAGGCCATTACCTGATTTATGAAGGTCAACATACTTGCCCCATTTCTTTTGTGTATTTGCTAATCTTCCCCATGTTAATGAATGACTAAGGGAATTTGGCGTCAGTATCACTGTGTATTTATACACCAGTGAAACATGTAAGGAAGAGGGATAGTTGCACTCAAATGAGATAAATATGTCCTGAGGTGCGTGAAGCAAGAAAATGTTCAAAATGCAAGGCATACACTGAATGAAAACCAGACCACAAAGGTCTATCAAAATATATATTTATTATTTTAGACTGGCATAGTGAAAAAAGTGCAAAGATTAGTGATTTAACATAGACCAGAGAGCAGACGTTTCAGCCCATAGCTTTCTTCAGTGCTCTTCTGGCCAATTTTAACTCACTGACCTTTGCACTTTTTATATATTTTCATAGACCTTTGTGGTCTGGTTTTCATTCTGTGTGCGGACAGCCTCTGCCTTGGATTTTTTACACCCGTGAAACAGGAAGTCTTAGATGATTGCTTAAGGTTTCAGGTTAACTCAAAAAATTTTCAGGAATTTGCAGGTGTGCCAATAATTGCGACACGTGGAGGTTTTTTTTAAATTAGATTTTTATATTTTAAGGTTTTTATATTCTTAGAATATCTTAGCTTTAATTAAAGGTGAGATTAAGGTAATTAACCATAAAGATATGTACTCATTACCTATTTTTACCCATCTTTAACAAGGGTGCCAATAATTCTGGAGCTGACTGTAATTGCATTTGTTTGCCAGGGACCACTACAAGCTGGCAGATTTCGCAGCCATATGCTATATAACTGGGCCCTGCAAGTTCAAGGACTTTAGTGTGATGGAGAGACAGTACAGTAGTGCAATGTTTCTAAAAGTGTTTTAATATAGATTTTCTCATGCCCGAGGTGTGACTGCCCTTTCTGTGGAACTTCCCTGTGGGTTGTAAGCTGCTTTAGTAATGCTGCATGACAGGTGAGAAGATTTGCAGTGTGTTACTGAATGAGATCTGTGCTTTCACTGTATCTGACCTCACACTTTTGTCAAAAAAAGAAGGAGAAGAGAGGTTCAAACAGTGTGACTAGCTGCTTTGCTAGTCTGTGCTAAACTTCCATTGAACCTCCCTTGTGAATCCTCCTTTTCCATTCCGTAAACAAACCCAAGTGTTGAAGTGATTGATTTTGACCACAAAGAACTCTATGTCCACTACTAGAGACCATCTGGCAACTTCTGTAGACATGCAGAGATGCAGATTAGGGCTCCTGCTGAGCTTGTCGGGGCAGTTAGCGTTTAATCCTTCGCACAAGGTACTAGATCAGAACAGCAGCATAAGGCTTAATGAAGATTAATCATCCAATAAAATTGATCAACGATGCAGTTCAGGTACAAAGCAGCAGAAAAGACGGGCATGAAAGAGATGGAAGAAGAGAATATTCTGTGTGTGTGTGTGTGTGTGTGTGTGTATACACTCGCACATGCAGCTGTATTTCAGGTGCAGCTTTTGCAGTGCAGAGTATGCAATTTTAAATGCTAATACAGCCATCAATGTTGAGAAATGACTGACAGCTCTTGTACATAAAGTGTTCTGATGTTGAATGCACATGAGGCAATTATGCTATCTTAGCTGGAGGTGCTCACTCAAGGCCATTGAAGTGCAGAGTGAATCTGCTTTGCTGCTAATTAGTAATGGCTCTGAGTTTAAACACTAACTGTTTTCAGGTGCTAAAGAGAAAATAGCTCATTACGGTAAATAGCCATTTCACCAGCATGGCACTGATAGCTAAGCACACCTCTGAACCATGTGTGTGATGCTGCACTGTTGGAGTCTGTTTTGAATTTTTTTCTTTCTTTTTGAGCAGAAGGTTTCTGAGGATGTTTGCTATCTTAGAGATGCGCTCATTTATGCAGGACAAGTGCGGTGATTCAGTCTGATTAGCTATTAAGCTGAAGATGCAAAGCTGGGTTAAAAGTAAGCTTTGTTTTTCTTTAAAATTTATAGGCAAAACATTTGAAGAGATGAGGTTTAGTAACCTAAGGAAGATGTAGTTAATTTGTTTACACCTCTATTATACACAATTGAATCCATACCCTCATGTTAATGGGGTTAATGTGAGGATAGAGTGGCTCGGAGTTACACTGTACAACATCACCATGTGTAAAATGGAAGATTACAAAGAAATGTACCATATACAGATAAATACTTAAAAATATTGGCCTCTCTGTCTGTTTTTTGGGTGCAGCACAGATTAAATTCAGGACTCATGTAGGCCACAGGGGTATTAATATTGTGATTAGCATTGAGGTGCTGGGCAATGCGTGTGATGCATGATTCGCTTCTTCACACTTCAGGCGTCTTACAGGAAGCCCAGGATGAGTGTGCAGTTGTGTGATAAGGGGAGAGACCTAGGTGAAAAAAAAGGTGAAAACAAACACATAACTAAAGTTTATGAGCTGAAAATGAAAGGCTATGTGAGGAAAATAGAAATAATTTTGGTTCATCCTCATAAATACATTTACTCGCATAGGCACCTAAGTGCTAATGTCAGAGTTGAAGCAACAGCTCTCTGGATTTTCATGCGATTCTTAGATTTCAGCAGAATGAATGTGTAACTTTAGCTCAACCACACAGTTGCACAAATTTATCATTGTAATTCCAGTGATATTATAGTGTTCACATTTGGCATTCTTGCTTTGATCACTTCAAACGATTATTTTATATCATGTTTTCTATATAATATCATGTTATTTGTATAAAACAATACAATTCTTATCGTCTTTACAGTGGATATGAAAAGTCTACACACCCCTGTTAAAATGGCAGGTTTTTGTGATGTAAAAAAAAAAGAAACCAAGATAAATCATGTCAGAACTTTTCCCATCCTCGATGTGAAATTACAACATATAAAAATTAAGTGAATAGCAATCAGAAACATTTTAGGGAAAAATAGGAAAATTTTTTAAAAAATACAATAACCTGGTTGTGTAAGTGTGCACACCCTAAACTTATACGCTGTTAGAAGAAAGAGTAGAAGAAGAAAGAGTTGTTTGTGGAAGTATTCAGGCATAGTTTTATTCGGTCATATTTTCGTCACCAATAGGTTGAAGTTAAAACCATTTTAGTTCAATTATAGAACAATTTAGTTCTGTGTTGTGTAATTACTAAATGCCTCGTAAATAAATGCTTTTAGAATATAGCCTAGTCCCAGGCTGTTTTTCTCTCTCATATGCAATGATTTGGTGAGCTGCCTTTGCTAATTTGGTCGTGGCAAATGCCAATTACTAGATTCATAATTTTAAATATTTTTGGAACGCTGCTTTCCTATTTATAAGTAAAATGAAAGTATTATTGTAGGAAGATTTGTCTGTTTCACTAGCTGTTTAAAAGCATGCCTATGGTTTTCTATCTGTTTTCTTTTCCAAAAAGAGCGATCATCATCTGTCAAGAATCAACACAGATAATGTGTTAGTCATTGCATGTGTCCAGTCTTCGTCCTATTGCCCAGCCCTGATAGCGTGTCCATCCATTTACAAAATAAAGACAACATAAAATAAGAATAAAAGGAAACACAAAGAAAGACAGGCATAAAATCGCTTAAAAGGGTTAATGCTGATTTCACCTGCTGCCATTTAATTAGGTAATTGAACAACTGAGTCAACTAAATGAGTGCTCATGTAAGGCTCTCACTCAGGTGAAACACTGTTAATGGCTCCTAAACTGCCTGCTGGCCTCAGGCCCAAGAGGATAAAGAAAATTCTTTTCCTCAATTTCTTTTAAGAGCTTAAATATTAGCTCAGCAATTCAATCTAAAAGCACCCAGCTAATCAGCTGTGTAACCATATGTGCTTAATTTATGAGCTTAGCCACAATAAAGAACCTTTGTCCAGTGTAGGTAAAAAGAGTTATTATGAAATATAAAAAATAAGGAAAAGTGGCAGATGAGAAAATGTCATCATCTGAGTCGTAAGAGGAGGAAGAATGACTATAATAACTCTGAATGATAACAGTACTTAAATTGTGTGTCTACATTGGTCTTCATCTCATTTCTACAAAAAAATCTGGCTAGTTTGTCATGGGGCTTATCAGCTAAGATGTGGCTTTTCTTTATTATAAATGCATACTCAATCAGAGCTTTAAAGCACCTTTGAAAGGGTTATCACACTTAACTATAACTCCTCTATTCTTTTTTCAGAATTCAACAATGAATGGATTATAACAACGTCATATTAACTTGGATATGATTCAAAGACTGATGATTTGCAAGTTGACAATTTAACTGTTAGTCACTTGCTTGAATAGGAAGTGAGTTTTGTCATCTTTCCAGCGAATGTTGGAAAGACATTTTCCCAGTTCTGACACTTGTGTGTGAAAATACTATATGTACTATTTAGCATACTTAATATCTAGCCAGGCTTTAAATAGAAAGCCCCACTTATTTTGCCTTTAATTGAAGCTGCTGTTGAAATGTGAGCTCACTACATCACACGTGAAGAGTTAAGTAATGATGTGGAAATGGTCAGCTGTAGCAGGCTGCTGTGATGACTTTAATACAGCTTTAGACTTTAATGCAGCACTGAGACGAAAGCTTTCCTTGAGGACAGCTCTAATTATTGCTTTCAGTTTTTGTGTGTTTTCTAGTTACTGTTTTAGTTTTACTTTTTCAGCTGGTGAAATCACATGCTGTACATTCAATCATATTCTGTACTGCTGTGATTAACTGTCTTTGGGACACTTTTGGCAAAGAAAAAAGTTTGAAGCTTTTAGTACAAGACTTTTTTGATTCATGCATCTGTTTAGCAGATGGATAAAGAGTATATTTTGAGGCCCATATGTACGAGCTCTGATAAAGATTCTGTTGCGTGGTGAAAGTCTTTGTAATGTTAGCAAGTGCCAACATTGATTAGCAGGATGCACAGACACCACGATGACATAAAGGACGGCCACTAATCACTACATAGACTAAAACTGCCCCATTCTGCCTGACACTTTAATACTTTGTTTGAATGGCCACCCCCCATAATGGAATTGGCAGAATTTACTGTCACTGTGTGAGAATCTGCACAGTGGGAGTGACAGAGGTAACGTTTTAGCCTCAAAGATCGCCCATTACGGAGGTTAAGTTTCTTTTTTATGGCCGGCTCGTCGCTGTTGCCCTGGTCGAAACTGCCTGGAGGAGTTAGAGTTCCTTGCTGAGACTGAGGAAGCAGCATGGGGAGAGGTGCATCTGCCGCTTGCTCTGTGTCAGCACTATCAGCTACCTGTATCTGATGAGTTATCTTGTCTTGTAGCATGACTTTATCCTGTCTTTGTGAGGATTTAAAACAACACAGTACTGCAAGCATACTGGATTTGTGATGTCAACTTAAGGTAAAGAAAAGAAACATAATGTCTACATGGCCCTGTACATACTGTATTTATTGTTGGTTGCCAAGTGTACTGTATATACAGTATATAGAAGTAACTACAGTGTACTTTAGTAGTAATAGTAGATGTAGTAAATATAAAATGTAGTACACAAAGTTTTCAGGAAAACAATTCACAGAATGCGGAAAATGTGATCTCAGTGACTTTGACCGTGGCATAGTATTTGGTGCCAGACCTGCTGGTTTGAGTATTTCAGAAAATGCTGACCTAATGGGATTTTCATGCAGTGAAACTGTCTCTAGTGTTTAAAAAGAATGGAGAAGGTTTGGAAAAAGATGAGATATTTTTCCACTCTTCAGCTGTCCAGTTTTACTCAGTTTGGTACCACTGTAGCCTCAGATTCCTGTTCTCGGCTGACAGAAGTAGAACCTGATGTAGTCTTCTTCTGTTGTAGCCCATTCACCTCAGGGTTTGCTGTGTTGTGCATTCTGAGATGCTTTTCTGCTCACCATGGATGTAAAAAGTGATTATTTGAGTTACTATAGCCTTCCTAACTAAACCAGTGTCCTCTTACCTCCAGAGTTTCCACTCACTGATCGCTGGATGTTTTTTTTTTTCTGTGTAAAGTCTAGAGAATGCTGTGTGTGAAAATCCATGGGTATGTACCTGAAATACTCAAACCACCACGTCTGGCACCAACACCAATGCCACAGTCAATAAGATCGCATTTATCCCCATTCCGATGATTGGTGTGAACATTAAATGAAGCTCTTGATGTGTATCTGCATGATTTCATGCACTGCGCTGCTGCCACATGATTGGCTGATTGGACAATTGCTTCAATGAACAGATGTTCCTCATAAAGTGGATGGTCAGTGTGTGTACATATATAGGAACTTAATGCAGTAACTCATAAATAATTCAGGAAGTAGCTGCAGTGTACTTCAGTACAGATAGTGGGTACAGGAAAAATAAAGCATAGTACACAATGTTTATAGAGAAACAAGATGCCTCTGACAAACGTGCTGCTGAGGTTTCAGGAGGTTATTTGATTAACTATTAAATGTCACCTCCATTACAACAAGCTGGTTGCACACCATTGGCCTATTTGGCGTAGAAAATAGGACTGCATGCAAGGAAAAGGACACCAAATGAAAATATGGTAGTGCTTTGGATCTATTTGGTGATTGGTCATGCAGGTCATGGAAAGGTTGGTGGCATCATGAATATTGCTAAGGACCAGAATATCTTCCACCGAAACCTGGTCACCTCGGAGTTGGCTGTACAGCTTTAAACAACATACATCCAAATACACACCCAAATCGACACTGGAATCTGTGTTTTGAAATGATCAGCTCTGTTTATGGATTTGAATTCTACTGAAACACATCGTCTGTATTAAAGAGGGCAGTCTGCATGTGCAAACCTAAGAATATAAAGTAGCTTGGATTCTTGATATAGGAATGATCCAATCATCCAGTCAGCATGAGCTAGACAACTCACTGTGCTCCTTATTCTAGCTGCTGCTATAATCGGTGCCAGGCACTCCGGGTATCAGAAAAGTCACTGTAGCCATTCTCAACCATCCGCTGAGAATGAAAAAAAAAAGCCAGAGTTGGCAGGCCAAGTACTTGTGTAGATTTCATAGGAAAGCAGTGCCAGTTGCTTGGTTTATTCTTATGCTGCCAAAACAAATCCTTGTCAGTCTCCATTTCCTCCCTTTGACTCTGGATTTCAAATTACGCAGACTCAACTGCTCATTAAAATGTTCCCTATGTCATGAGGGACACAGACTTGTATACATATCTGCATGCTTCTGCTTGGAATTGTAGAGGGTAAAAGGAATTGCTTGGTGGTGACCTGGTGTCAGGTTATAACTACAGCAGTTTCTGACGACCCTTCGGGCTCATTTATAAAATCATACTAGGTTTCACAGAGTGTAATTAAGGGGCAAGATATTTCTTTCTGCACACTTCAAAATGTATGTCTTGAAACTCTTGTGGAGTTCCTAATACAAAAATGGTTATCAGACTGCGGGACCATAGGGAGGTGCCAAGGGACCCGCAGAAAAATGTAACTTAAGTTCTACTCAATTCAATTCAATTCAGTTTTATTTGTATAGCACTTTTAACAATGGACATTGTCACAAAGCAGCTGTACGGAAATATAATTCTGGATATAAATTTTAAATTTATGTTTAAAAATTAAATTTTAAAGGAACCTTGATAGGAACAAATCCTCAGCTGGGTGACACCAGATTGTAAATAATTTCCCTTCTGTAACTGGATACTACATAGTCAAAAAGCGCAACCACCAACTTATGAGCTTATGAGCAACTTATGAATATGAACATCAGAGTCACTTATTAGTAAGTTTTAATTTTGGCATTTTATTAAATCTGCTTTGACAAAAAAAATGGTATGTGTTTAAATACAGTAGATGTTATTAAACATTAGGAAGCAAAATGTTTTAATGTTACGTAAGGAATAAAACTTGATAGGGTGTACTGTTGTAGGAAAATAATCAATGACCGTGTGATGTGCTGCAGTTTTGAATTTATTTAAGAGCACCATTGTTTTTATGTTAAGCAGATGTCTCCATACAGAAAGCTTCAACATATCAACCATTATAAATGTATCTTTGTTTTTTTTATCAGTTTATTTTTAGCATTAGATTATGTGGAGTGTCTGCCATGCAGATCCCTTTGAATGAGTTGTTAGTAATAGAAACGATACTTTATTAAAACAAGTGAAATAATAAATCGCAGCTGGCACACCTGTCCAAGCTGTGCTATTATAGAAAATTAATTAACACCTCCTGGCCAATCAGATTTGAGAATTCATCAGCACTGTGGTATAAAATCAAATATGTGCCAACTAATCACAATTCCTGATCATCCTAGTCCCACTTAATGAGTTTGCTATAATGCCATCAGAAATGTTTTGATCATAGTCTTTGATTCAGCTCCCCAGGATTTTACACTGATTGATTCTCCAATTTGAACTCTTTTGAGAGTCTATACCCTCAACTATAATGCCATGTCTTATTTCCTTCATTTGTAAATGATGATTGGATATTAGTGGTTCAGCTGCAATGGTTGCAGCAATATTTGGCTCCTATTGTCACTTATTTGTCTTTCTTTATTCTACAGAAAAAGGAAGATGATTCAAGCAGTAGCAGATTCAGTTTGATGTGCACGGATCTCTCAAGTCTACTGGATGCTAATCATGTCTCCGTGTGGCTAATTGCCATTTCCAGGCAGTCTAGCTCAAGGGCAGGATGTGCAGATTGTCATTTCCTTGTCTTTGTTGGGCTGCGCGTTCAGGCACAGCGATGAATTGCATGCACACACACACATACACACACACACATTTTTTTCATTTTACTATTGTATCATGCAGTCTCTCTCTCAGTTTCAATTTCAATTTCCAAGTACTTTATTGGCATGATTGTTTACATACAATAGTGCCAAAGCATTAGTGTAGAAAAATAAGGAGAATTAAAAAAAAATAGTGACAAAATGTGCCAGTGTAGGACAAAAGTATAAGGGTTACAATAATTACTCTCTTTCTTTTCATCTGTTTGGCTAATGGCTTTCTTCAGCCTCCTAAGGGAGCATTTCTCACACTATAGCTAAGATCTCTACGCCAAGACTGGGGTCAGTGTTAATAAAGAGACTCTGGGAATAGGGTGTTTACATAATTTTGTCGTTGCAGGAGAATCTGTGATGTGGCCAAGTTCCCTAGTGATACAGCTGCACGCAAATTCTAACCTTTAGATTTAAGTATATGACTGTGTAGCCGTAGTTCTTATCCTTTCTTGATAACTTTTTTATGTAGCACATTGTGTTTGTGACCTTGACAAAAAGCTGTTTCGGCTATAAGCTGTGGTGTTCTCTCCTAATAAAAATATTATTTGACAAGTAATTTATCCACCCCTGTTATTATCCAAATTGAAATAGCACACGTGATGATTCATAACTGAGACAGAAATACTATGTCGAGTGTTGAGTAGGACTGTCACGGTTTGGTGATATTTCCATAACTGTCAGTGTGGCAGTTTTTATTGAAACTGTGGTAAAATATAATAGCCTACAATAGAATGAAGAATGTATTATAGTGCCAACAAATTCTGACACCTAATGCTGCAGCAGCTAATTGTGACAGCAGGTTAGCGGCTGTAGCAGGAGAAAGAAAGCTCCAAACGTGAGCATGGAGAGAGCCGACCCTAGACATGTGACACAGATGTCAAATTGTCGACAAGTGACACAAGAGCTGACCCGGCAATCCATCACTGGCTAAGGCATGCCTCCATGCCTACTTTTTGGCATTTTATGTTTGATATGAATCAGTAAAGTTTACACAACACAGCGATGATTTGTTTTTCCCATATTGCATGTGGAAACTAAAAGTGAATGCTTCACTACATCAGTTAAATATTACTGCATTACATGTGTGATACAAACACACACATACACACACCTTTTTTCTGTTACTACTATAGTATTACGCAGTACTCTGTCCGTCTCTCTCGCTCTCTCTTACTCTCTTTCTCTTCATCTGTTTGGCTAATGGCTTTCTTCAGCCTCCTAAGGGAGCATTTCTCAAACTATAGCCAAGATCTCTATGCCAAGACTGGGGTCAGTGTTAATAAAGAGACTTGCTTCGGGAATAGGGTGTTTACACAGTTTTGTAGTTGCAGAACAATCTGTGATGCAGCCAAGTTCCCTAGTGATACAGCTGCAGCACGAATTCTAACCTTTAGATTTGCAAACACAGCTAATGTCAGCACTTGCCTTGTGGATGTATATAAAGTATAATCTGTTTCTGAATAAATTTCAGGCATTGACACAGATCATTCACATCATCTACCGTTTTACCACTTGTGTCAGCTCTTAAATTATAGTGTCCACTGCAGGTTAGTTGAGGCCTGGTCTGTGAAATGAGGTATGAGGAGTGTGTGTGTGTGTGTGTGTGTGTGTGTGTGTGTAAAACGTTCTCTGACTGGGTGAAATAGGGTGTAAGAGTATGTCGACATCTATCCTCATCTGGACACCCTCCTACTTGCCTCCCCCAGCATGCCGGGGCCTTGTTGACATTTTCATCTGCGTCGTGTGTAATTTATGTAACGATGGTGTTGTGCCTGTGCACACTCCAGAACCGTGTAAATGCAAGCAGCGAGAAAAAGAACAAATTGCTTTTTTAAATTGCCCAGACAAGTATCCTGCTTTTACTCAATAAAGACAAAGCACACAGTTCTGGCAAGAGTAGGGGCTGCATGGGCTCATGTTTTCACATCAGTGAAGCATATGTGAGCTAAAATATTCTGTACATTAGTTACATGAAAGACTGTTAACCTCCTGCTGCCAAAAATGGTACGATGGGGTTTATATGTTCCTTACACATTCATATATATATATACATATATATATGTATATACATATATATATGTATCACATCATAGATCCAGTGCTATATTTTGCCTTGAAGTCTTGTGTTGGGTATGTGCATTTTCCTCAGTTTCTTACTGAGGAAAAGTCTGTAATTCGAGCATCCATATGTTCAGATGGTGCAGATGTTTTGATAATGTGAGAAACAAACGCATACAGAATTCACATGCAGCTCTTAGTAGGACATATGTCTCATTTCAGGTCACAAGCACAAGCAGTAGAGTAGATTTAATTGGTCTCATGTAGCATCTCATATGGAGACTCAATTAAATTAATATTATTAACAATTTATATAATAATATATAATATAATTCATTCATTCATCTTCACTTTACCCTGCTCAGGGTTGCTGAGGATCCGGGGAACACCGGGTGTGAGATAGAACATACCCTGGATGGGACATCTATCTACTGCAGGGCACCATGGACACACACATTCACACACTCATTCCTACCTAGGCAATTTACCTTCTAGACTACTAAAACCTGGCAATGCATGCAAACATGGGGAGAACATGCAGAGAAACTCCACACAGAACGTGAAATGAGTTCAGGATTGAACTAATGACTCTGGAGCTGTGAGGCAGCAACATTTGGCATCTATAATATAATACAATTTATATAATAATAATAAATAATTATTAATAATCCTAATGTTTGCCAGTGTTGACCAGCACAGCTAAGGTTGGTGTTTTGTTAACCTTTCCTTGTCTGTATGCTTGTGAACAAATGATTGATCAATGACTCAGTTGAGCTAAACTTTCAGATTTGTCCCATTGTCATATAGGTCTTAACCTCACTCCATTGCCCCCATTTCCACAACAGAATCGGTCACCTACTTGACTGGAAAAAGATTGTATGTTTCAGATGGATGCTTGGAATTTCCTTGTAACAGATTATAGAGCATTACCGCTGCTCAGCCGTGACAGAATATGTGACAGCTGAACAGTGGTGAGTGCCTCTGTCAGTCAGGAATTTTCCATATGTGTGTTCTGCCAAAAGCCAATCAGATTATACTGCACTCGATTTCACACTGAAACTCTGATCAAATCCAGGCTGCAAATTTTGTGATGGCTTATTGAAACCCCTAGCTCCGTAGCCTTCCACTAAGTGTAGGAGTGGTTAGGAGGATGATGCTGTGTGAACATCCACTTGTATGTGTATATGTATGTTTACACAGTATGTTCACTGTGAGTGACTGCAGTAATTAGGTTTCACTTAGAAGACAGTCTGTCCCTTTTTGAGAAAAAAACAACATCCACTTGTTTGTTTTCCTAGTTGTAACATTATGGGGAAAAATGTCTCCACCCCACCCCACATACAGTGAGTCTCATTGTATCCTACTCATGTGCAGTAATAGTATGAATAATATGTACAAGTCTTTTATGAGTAATATGTACAAGTCTTTTCCAGCTTAGTCAGTTATAACCTATAAAAAGGGAACTCTAAGTCAGTGGTCTTCATTCTGTGGGTCTTGCCCACGGCACATAGAATTGTAAAATAAAAGCTCTACTCTGCTCCCTGTTATTGAAACCTAGTTGACTGGGCTAGTAGTAGCTAACATAAAGTAGTAGTAGCTAACATAAAGTAATAATGTATGGGCAGCTAGTCAGCTAGTTAAGTGAATTAATGCAGACTAAGCAAAAGGAATGAGTATATGAATGTGTAGCCGTAGTTCTTATACTCTCTTGATAGGTTTTTATGTAGCACATTGTGTTGCGACCTCGACAAAAGCTGTTTCGGCTATAAGCTGTGGTGTTCTCTCCTAATAAAAATATTATTTGACAAGTAATTTGTCCACCCCTGTTATTATCCAAATTGAAATAGCAAAAGTGATGATTCATAACTGAGAAAGAAATACTATGTCGAGTGTTGAACAGGACTGTCACGGTAACTGAAATACAATGAAACTGCCACGTTATTTGCTAATATTTCCATAACTGTCACTGTGGCAGTTTTTATTGAAACAATGGTAAAATATAATAGACTACAATAGAATGAAGAATGTATTATAGTGCCAACAAATTCTGACACCTAATGCTGCAGCAGCTAATTGTGACAGCAAGTTAGCGGCTGTAGCAGGAGAAAGAAAGCTCCAAACGTGAGCATGAAGAGAGCCGACCCCAGACATGTGACACAGATGAAACTGTCAACATGTGACTGAAGAGCTGACCTGGCAATCCATCACTGGCTAAGGCATGCCTCCATGCCTACTTTTTGGCATTTTATGTCTTATTATGAATCAACAATGATTACACAATACAGTGATGATTTGTTTTTCCCATATTGCACATGTAAAAGTGAATGCTTCACTACATCAGTTAAATATGTTAAATATACATGTTAAATATGTGGTCAGACATAAGATGGGATAAAATATGATCTACTGACCAGTGAATGGAGAGACAATTCAGTAAAAGGGATCTGTCATAGCATGAAATGCTTCTCAAGTTTCTTTTTTTTGGGACTGGCTATGATTGCTCCCATGATGTAAATAATTTCTTGAATATACAAGCCAACTGTAGTGCAGAAAGGGAAATTGGTCACAATGCAGGTGATAAACTTTGTGAACACTGCTTTTTAACCATTTAGCAATGACTACCTGTCCTGTAAAAAATGTAATTCTGAGATACCACGGCAACTTAATAACACTTAATTTAAAGGATACCTACTGTGGGCCTTCATGTCACATGCATAAGTATTGCATGAATATTTTATAAGGCAATACTGAAGGATTTATGTTAAAACCTGTGATGTGACAGTATATTGGCCTGAACTATTTGAAACTGTTGTGTATGTATTTTCTTCTTTTTTTTTAATCTTGTGAATGCATTTTCTTTAATCATTTCTGTTATGAAGGATTGAGAAATCTTAGATGAAGTGCTCTTCAACTAAAGTGCTGGTGCTCCATTAACATTCAGAACATGACGTCTTTAAGAAAGCCTATATTTCAGCAAAGATAATTGTATTAATATACTCAAACTAAAATGGTATTCAGATTTGCGTTTTTAACACTAATGCTCTATATATACCTTCTATGAGTTTCTTACCTACATAGTGCCTTTATAACACATGCAATGGTGGAGAATGTCAGATGCGTAAGATGATATTGGAGGTTTTATGCAACTTTGTCCTTACATGGAAGAGAAAACAACAGCCATAATTTATTTTGAGTTTTGTGTTACTGTACTTTTTTTTTTACCCATATCTTGTTAAAGTATAAGTTATTAGCTCGTTGTACTAATATTACATCATGACCATTTGAGAAAGTTGTTGATGGTAATTCATAAGAGAGTTATAAATGTATATTTGATTAACACTTTAGTTTGAGGGCATGAAACTCATTCATTTGGATGGCATATGGGCTTCATTAATAAAACACTGTATTGGAAAGGGGCTAAAAAGTAGATTCCATAAGTACACCTCACAAAAGATGGGACAGCAGGTGCAGACATTTTTGCCAATACTTTATTATGGTATTTACTTCTTATAGGAGCATGGAATTCAATGCCCCATCCATTTATATTAAAATAATTAAGGAGTCCCATTCCAATGCAGCTTCTTTTATATGAAGCTGTACAAATGAATGTACATGTGCACAAATGTGCAGATCCTAACTATTGTCTTGGCATGAAGAGGTTCTGATTTGTAATGTGGTGTGTACATCACAGCAACAGATTAATGGCATTTCCCTTCCAATGGAGCCCTGTCACACTGAAAATCTTTATGTCAGTATGGACTCTGTTTTGTGAAGATCCAATGAGTCCATCCCTAATCGACATGAGGTCTTTTTCAAGTCATTACAGCTTATGTAAGTCTGTTGTCTCTGATTACCAATGTTGATTATTGTGTTACACCTGTAATTGCAGTCTTAAAACAGTCTGTTGCCTTCAATCATGGCCCACAAGAGCTTTGGTGGTTGGTTGCGTGGGCTGCAGATTATGAAAGGTTGAGAACCTCTGCTCTAAGTAAACATGGTGAATTTCTTTCAGCTGTTCTCAAAGTGTGTAAGACATGGTTCTTCAAAGAGCAAAAACAGTTCTCTTTACTAATGATGTAGTCTCAGTTGATTTGCCTGGCAGGCTGGCTTATTCTCAGCCTTAGGATTCCTCTATTAATGATTGGGCTGCTTTGAAGCAATCACAGTGAGTGAGATTTTTTTAGCCCACCAAGGGCTAACGTCATTCATGCATCTGTGATTTTTAGCAATATGGCGTGCTTGGCACTGAGACGAAAGCCTGTGTGGTTCAGTGAGGGTTCAGTATGTGAGACTGGATGCTATTAGAGTGGAACTAGAGGTCATTGTCTGAATGGTTGTGGTCCACGGCTGCAGAAATCTGTCAGACTCATTCATTGTCAAAGTGTGTCCCGTAGAAAGAGGCTTTAGAGGATTCTGAATTTTTTTTCTGTTTTAG
Organism: Pangasianodon hypophthalmus; assembly: GCF_027358585.1. Taxonomy (NCBI): domain Eukaryota; kingdom Metazoa; phylum Chordata; class Actinopteri; order Siluriformes; family Pangasiidae; genus Pangasianodon; species Pangasianodon hypophthalmus. The sequence continues at coordinate 14,396,150 of NC_069714.1, forward strand.
TCTTATTTTTTTTTCCCTTCTCCTGTTGTCTCTCTCCGTGCTGCAGTATTCCACTCAAAGTGAAGTCAGCTCAGCTTTTCTTTTCTACTCTTTCCACTTAACTCTCTAATTTAATCTCTTTGTGATTCTCTTTATTACAGTCTGTCATTGTCCTCGGTTTCTTGCTGCTTCCTATGATTCATTCTTAGCTCATGCCCTTTCTCTGTCCCTCTTTTTTCTCTTGGTGATATTACACGCAAGTGTCTCAGCTTCAGTTTACATATAGCAATATATATATAGCTCTCAATCTCAGTGATTCTGAAACTGTGTGTGTATGCACGTATGTGTGTCTGGGAGTTCACGTGTGCAGGTGTGCTGGTGTGCATGCATGTGTGTCCCCTTCAGCAACCTCGGCATAAAACTCACTTGGATGCAGTGAGGCTGACAGCCCTTCCAAATCATGTATGCTGCATTTGACAGGCCCAATCTCCTCTATCACTCTGCTCCCTCCTCTTTTTTTCTCTCTTACACACTTTTGTGCTTCAGTTCTTGCCTACATAGTACAGAAGGGATGATCCATCCTTTCTGTTTCTCATTTAAATGAAAATGTTATCATTGTGCCATGTTTCATTTATCTGGAGATGGAAAGGCAGAGGCTTGAGCATGCTCTCTCTCTCTCTCTCTCTCTCTCATAAATTTTTGAATTAGGGTCTTACATACATCATTACATACATCATGACATATAGTTAATTCACTTGTGTTTATTTTGTAAGTTATTTTTTTAATTTCTCTTTGTGGATCCACTATCATTCACCATCAAATGAGGAGAAATATACGTGATAATCTGCATACTGTCTCTTTTCATTTGGTCATACAAAAGATACGATAGTAAACCCGTGTTTTAATAGACATTTAATAGACTTACCTGTTTTCTCCTCTCTACAGTATATTGTATTATATGAACAGTGATGCAGTTTTGTGAGCCAGGATATGGGTGATGCACAGAGAAAAGAAAGAGAGAAAGGGGGAATAGGAGTCTACTGTAATTACAAAAAAGTCCTGTTAGAGGTTATGAATTAGCTTTCTGATTTAAACTTGGAAATTATTTCTATTTTATGTTCTCCTCAGTCACTAGATCTTGAGCTAATGAATGTGTCTGTGGTTTATTGCATTCCAATTAATGCTATTGTGCACATTTTATAAACTCAAAGCAAAGGACTAAATGCACTTAGAGAAAGGGAACACACACACACAAGTACACTTAGTTGCCAAGCGCCTGTGCAGGTTTCAAGGAAAACTGATCCATTATAAACATTTATATGTTCTGTTTTGGGTACAACTGCGGAAAGAGCTATACTGTGGTTCCAGCATTACATTTTATTCTCATCTCACCCAAGCAAACTGTGTGAATGCATACACAAGGCATATGTGTTGTGTATGTGTGAACATGTGCGGCAGAGCAGAAATGCACTGTGGGTCAGAGGGATGTCAGGCTGTGCTGCACACGTCAGTGGAGTGTGTTAAGAGTGCAGAGAGCCTGGTAGAACATGCAGTTAGCACTGCTGTCCCCATCAAACCCACAGCACATTTCACCCTCCAAAACACACAGGAGAAATGCACTGCATGCCAAACAAACAGGAGCTGTACTTAACTGAGACTTCTAGCTGGCACTAGAAATATATGCACTGTAGACAGCTGAGACACCAGCGTGTAGCATAGGAATCAGAGTTAGCATGGAAGCAGAATGTTTTTTATTTGTTTTTGTTTAGCATTAATCTATGTGTGGCAGCCAGGAAAATTCTTCACATGCTTTCCTGAACTGAAACATGTTCCTCTTCTGTGTGTATCTCAACCACAAAAAAAAGTGGTTATAATTTATTAAAAATCTGGTTACCCCAAAAAGTGGAAAAAAAAAATTACAGTTACAGATTCCAATTTCAAGTCCACTGATAGATGCCCTGCCTACCTCTACATTTATAACCCTAACTCTACTCATGGAAAAACAACTGCCAAATTTTAAAGAATGAGAAGTTCACAGTGGGAAATTAGCTGAGGTAAAAGTCACTTGTGGCATTTAAACCTGACCTTCATCATCGTCTTTTCACTCAACTGATCACTGATCATGCTAAATAATAATGCTAATGAATGTGGAAATAATCGCTGATTAATTTAGTAAGTTCTTGTAACAAAGGGGTCTCAGGCACGGAATAAGAGAATTAAAAAGAGAATAAAAAATAAGAGAATAAAAATTTTTATTTGGTCAAAAGGCAGAGTTAAAACACAGTTCAGGGTCGAAACCAGAAAATGCAAAACATGATCAGGTCAGATGAATATGAAAATACACAGTCCAGAGAATAGTCAAAAAGGGCACGTAAGGGCTAGGCAAAAAGGCATAAAACGTGAACAGGCAAAAAGGGTCATATGCAAAGGCTATCCAGAAAATTATGGCTCAGAGCTTACAATGTAGAAGGCCCACTCTAAGGCTTTATGTCTAATGAAAAGTCCATTTTCAAGTGTGCAAACAGGAAATGGGTGAGAAGTGAGTTAGAATTCTGGAGCCCTCTGCAGGTCAGGAGGGGAGATATCTGGGCTGGATGTTACAGTTCTGTTCTTTTGATTAAATGAATTGTTCTTGTGTTGGGCACAGGCTCACCAAAACTAGACAGCTGAAGACAAGAAAAAGCCCAGATTTTTTTTTAATCTTCACCTGTCCAGTTTGTGCTCATGATAACCTCAGATTGCTGTTCTTGGATGACAGGAGTGGAATCTAATATGGTCTTCTGCTGTTCTGCTGTTCTTCTTCTGCTTCTGCTGCATCCATCTCAAGGTTCAATGTTTTGTGCATGCTGAGATGCTTTTCTGCTCACCACGCTTGTAATGAGTAATTATGAGTTGCTATATCCTTCCTGGCAGCTCGAATCAATCTGGCCAACCAATCTCTTATCAGCATGGTGTTACCACCCCAGAACTGTCACTCACTCAGTGTTTTTGGGTTTTTTTGCACCATTCTGTGCAAACTCTAGAGACAGTGGTATGAAAATCCCAGGAGATCAGCAGTTTCTGAAATACTGAAACTAGCTCATCTGGCACCAACAACCATGCCACGGTTAAAGTCACAGAGATCACTGAAGCTCTTGACATCTGCATGATTTTTTTATCATTATTATTATTATTATTATTTTTTTTTTTTTTTTTTGCATTGTGCTGCTGTCACGTAATTGAATGATTGGATAACTGCATAAATGAGCAGGTGTACAGGTGTTCCTATTAAAGTGGAAGGTGAGTGTATATTTGCAGTGAAATGATAATCAATTCTCTGAACGTGTGCAGCCTGCAATGCAAAGGAATGAGCTTTTTAAAATTCTGTAGCTAACCAACTAGCAGGTAATTTGCCTAATATTTCAGCAGAAATGCAGCTCATGACAGTTAATTTTTTCACTTCTGGCTGTCTTCAAACAGCGACTAAAGACCTACCCCTTCATGGACTACTTAAATTAGCACTTGTTATTAAAAAAAAATAATTCTTGTGTTGACTGTGTGTTTTTCCTACTATATTACCTCCCCAAAGGACTTTTTTAGACTGATAGTACTCAGTCTGTGACCTAGTGAACCAATATCAATATGTATTTATTGATAGACACTTCAAAGCACTTCTGTAATTCGCTCTGGATAAGGGCATCTGCCAGTGCCATACATGTAAATGTAAATGTTAACAATGTTGTTTTTATCAATTTAGTCATAAATCATATTGATTTATTCACAAATATGAAACATTTCTCAGAAGCACTGTGACTGTTATTAATCTTTTGCTAAAAAGGAGCACTGTTAAATATTTGGAATCAGTGTTTGATGTGCCAATGTCTGTAAATATGTTGTCGATGCAGTAGGACAATTGTTCTATTACAGACTCTGATTTAAAACTATGCTTCAATTTTTAACCAATTTTGTTAAACCCCTTGATCCTCAACCTCAGAACTATATCACATTCCTATAGATTTCACTACAATTACTGCATAATTCATAGTAGTTACTGAATAATAATATATATTTTTTTAAATAAACACATTAAGCAGAAGGAGATATTTTGTTAAATGAGTATAAAAGACAGAACATCGAACAAAATCCTTTAGAGGATTTTGAGGATCTTTGTAGAGGATCTTTATAAAAACCTTTGGAGTGTGTGGACCCATACATAGTTAGTAATGATAAAGAGAAAGATGAAGGATGTAGTCTCCTCACCTCCTCCTAGCTGATCCAGTCTTACAGTCTGGATTGCATCATGCTTCTGTGGTTAGTGTCCGTCCGGCAGCTCCCAGGTTTCACTGTCATAATAAACAAACAGACAGAGGGATGCTGGCAGTCAACAGGAGAGAGGGAGAAATAATTAGCGCCTCATTCCCATCTATGGCTAACCTTAATATTTTCACCCCATGTCAGAAAATAATTGCCTTAGTCAGTGATGTGATGCTGTGATGTTTACTTTGGAGGCTTATGCTTCAGGCTAAATATTTCAGTGCTGCATCTGATTATCAAGCCTGCGTTAAGCAGCATTGCAGCACATTAAGCATGAGCACCTGACAAGCAGATACTAAAAACAGACAGACAAAGTCAGACAGGGAAGTACAGGTTGCATCCAGAGCTAGGTGTGCTGGTACCTGCCATGCTCCTTTCACCCTGCACTCTAAAGGGAATACATTGAGACAGGCAGGACAGGAGGGCACAGATGGAATTGCCTGACTGACAGTAGTGCAGACATAAGGAATGTTTCAGAAAAAAAAGAGAGATAGAGGGACTCAAGGAAATGTAGATAGATGGCATTACAGCAACAGACGCTTCAAAGGACCGTAGGCAGCTGTTATGGAAGCAGACATTTCAACGGCGTTAGGCAGAATGTGTTTTGCACGTTGTGAAGTTTTCACAGTATCTGTGTGCCGAGTTCAAAATGTTGGTGGTTTAAGCACCACAGAGAGCAGCATAAATATTCCAATCTGTCTAAGAGTAGCAAGAGAGTAAACAGCAGTTCAGGACCCTGCCTAGCAAACGCATTCAATCCACATCAGAAAACATTTTCCTGTTAAATAAGGCTATAATCTCTTTAATCATACAGCTTTCCTGTTAGCGGTAAAAAATAACAGATGCCTTCCTTTAACCAAGCGCTGCTATGCCACCCATTTGATGAAGAAGTGCTCATTCATAATGACAAGCTTATCCCTGTTTATTTTGCTCGATTTTATTATACCACTGTATGTGAGCAAGAAAAAATGTCATAAACAGTATAAATGGTTTGGGTGGTTGTGCATTTTACGAATGGCCATCTTTGACAAGGAGCCACCATTTTGAAATTCACAACGCGCTTAAAACACAGCATGCCGCTGTTGGTTTGCAGCCTGATTGCCGGAGAGGAAAATGGCTTATTGGCTTTTGGTGTTTAAGGATATTAAACTGGAGCCAGTTCACCACATCTTTTACTAGCTGAACAGATGGCATGCCCATCACAGGAGCTTCCAAGCATATACCACTCCACACCCTATTGACGCTTAATACCAATTCATAGCTTTTTTGTCCTTGTAGTGTGTCACCCACATTGGTCTGAAATGGAGGAGGTCCATATGTTGTACTATATGTGAGTGACTTTGATAACAGTGACCATTTTTTAATGTTCTTCTGTAATCCGCTCGTGAGAATACAATGCAATGTTACAGCAGTGTTCTCTCCATGCCACCATACCAGTTTTATGTTGCCTGTAATGAAGCTTCAGGCAAGTCCATCATGAATGGCCACTTTATACTTCGGTCTGCCATGGACCATCAAGCAAACTCAAGTATCCAGAAATCCCAGAGCATACATGAAAATCATTACCATCACACATTTATTTCACTTTACAGAGCTGCATCACATGGCAACTGTTCATCAAAAGCTCTCAGTGGATTTGCAAAGCTATACTTACCGTCACTTACATGCATGTAATGCTTTAGTCAAGTAACTGAATTTTGTTGTTGCTGTAAAACTTTGTAAATGGGAGAGCTCATATATCACAGTTCATTGTCAGGTTGTATTTATTCTATTATCAGCAGAGGAGCAAGTGCATTATAAAAAGTGATGTCATGTGAAAAATCAAATCTCTTATGCGTGTAATGTGCTGGTCAGGCTGCTTTTGAAGTGCAGTTTACAGCCTCAGTTTGCCATAATGAACCTTCGGGGAGATATACAGAGCTCTGGATCCAGTGCCTAATTAAACCAGCCTTTTATTTTGTCCTGTCATTTGCTCTGCTCCAATTAAAGGTGCTCTCATCGTGGGTGGCACCAGCAACACATGTGCACACTCATTCTGCTCATCATTAGAAACTTGTCACGGCAGCATGAGCAGCTTTGAAGGAATTATCCAGTGCATCTCATAAGAAGCAGTAAATCAAGGAACATATATAACAGCAGCATTTATGATAGGCATTTTATATCATAAATCCTTTTTAAATGGCAACATTTGGTTGGCCAAACATATTCTCTCCACACCATATTTTATTGTTTCTTCTTATGTGTAAATTGTGTAGACCCTGTTATCATAAATACAACGCAAGCACACAGCTAAGGTGCAAGACTGCAGCACTGGTGTGTCAGGCCGTAGCAGACATGTTCTTTCTATTTTTGTGAGCAGTGAATAAGGTGAAGAGCAGTGCAGTTCTAAAAATGGGGTGGATTAGATGTGCTGTCGCAATATCCAATTAGCTATATTAAAAATCAGCAGTATAACTTGATTGTGAGCCCCTGGCTCCGTGCTCTGACATTTCCATAATGATGTATGAATCAATTTCAAATATCATTTTTATATTTTGATATTTTTGTGGTAGAAAGAACAGCCTGGATGACAAAAATGTATTTTCTGTCTTCTGGTGTGCATTTGTGAGCTTTCAGTCATGCATGAGTCTCTAGGACAGCATTTACATTGGCTGATTTGGTGAGTTTGATGCTAATTAGTTTTATTGATTCCACTACATTATGTATTCACAAATTAGTTGTTTCTTAAATGTTGTTAAATAAACTAAATTTCATAGTATTTTTAAATGTTTCACACAAAATAATTTAATCAGTTGAAGTAACCTAATAAATAATATTTATAACACATACATAAAGAAGCAGGTTGATGGGGGCAAGAAATGGGGAGAGGATTTTTGTGTCTTTCTTGAAGTTAGGAAAATCCTGTTTCGGCATTGCATTCGCTCTAATGGAGGTCCTGAGATGGGGTAATGTATGAGCACAATCTTGGACCAAAGTGAGTTGGGATATACCAGTGCGCTAGCAGATGTCACACCCCTGTTGTGCCGCTTCACCCAAGAAAGTACAGGCGTGTTCTTTGTGAGCAGAACAAATGCCATAAACAATATGAGTCCCAGAGTGAGGTCGCACATGAGTATTTTTTTTATTGTTGTTCATGCCCCTGACCCAGTAGACAGACAGTAATGTAAAGGGAAAGAAAAGAAAATGAAGTCACATTTCACTTTTCAGCTGGCTGCTTCTTCTGGGCAGCTCATTGCCACATAGATGCGCAGCTAACCGCTTAGCGAGAAAAAGAGATCACCTAAATACACAAGGAACAACAGGGAACAGGTATACCATGTTGGTCACTATCCAACTACTTTTTCCCCAGACACCTCCCTGCCAGTGCAGACCCACACTAAACCATGCCCCAGCCTACAACAGTAACATTATTTTTGTCAGAGTGCCATATTGGAGATGCAATATATTCCAAACCTAGTATTTAAAAATAGAATGTGCACAACTGTAGACAAAACTACAGTATTAATGAGACTCATTAAACCTTTCAGCGTGACAGATCTCTTAGTGGTTTGCGGTAGTCTTGTGGGTTATGACAATGGTCTTTGGCTTTGCTCGGTGCTTTGAGGGTAGCAGTGACTGTGGCTAGAAATGGTCAATACCACCAGCTCCGTGTTTCTGTCTTTTGTCTGAGGCTTTTGTCTGAGGTTGCTGCAAAAAAAAAAAAGTGACAGTTACGGAAGTGTGTTTTTTATTATTATTATTTTATTATTATTTTTTTTTTATAAAGCTGTTTAAAGCCATAATCGGGTAGAACCATACATATGTATACTCTACATATTGAAAGGTTTTTATTTTATAACCTGAATAGGTCAGATTTAAGTGAAGTCAGGTTAATTTAATTAAAATTTTATTTATAAATGTAGATAACCTGATTGTGTTGTTTGTCTGTTGAAAACTCAAGCTTCTGTGTAACTCTCGTATGCGCCTGTTGCTCAAATGAAAGACACCAAATCCCATTTCCTCTATTTTAACATGTGGTTCTTTATTAATGTTATTTGCACTGTTTTATTTTCTATTAATTATACTATTCTACTTACTATTCTTGCTATACTTAATAATGATAACCGCAAGTCTAACATTTTTCTAGGTTTTGAAATATTATGCTCAAATTTACACACGTTCCAAACAGATGTGAGTTCAGATGAGCCAAAGATTTATGTATGCTTGTTTTTATGATCAGATTTTACTGTATGCAGCTTTGATGAATAAAGGCGAATGACTCACCTGAGAACAGATGTCTTGGAAAATGATTTGCTTGAGGAGCCTGAGCTCTCTGGAGATGACTGCAATTAAATGAAAATTGATGGCCTTATGATTATTTCTTTAAGAATAATGTAATCAGGACAAAATGCAGAATGTTTGTGTCTAACATAATTCAGGCAATCGCCTCTGGGCAAAACAAGTGCCCTAATCAAATTTTCCTGCACAGATATTGCTATTAATCTAATAAAGGTTAGAGCTCTAGCGCTCCACCGTCATACTGCAGTGCATTTTGATGTCTGGACTATTTTGTATGCTGTATCTTCATAACCTCCTGCCTTTTTGATAAGCATCACTGATATGAAAAAAGAAATCCAGAAATCAGTTTAATGCCGGTAATAAAAATGTAGCCCGTACTGCAGTGGCTGCCTGAAATTGACTGACGGAGTGAAAAAGACATGCACAGAATTTCTTTTGCACTAACAGAGCAGCTTCCTGACATTTCTTTTCTCCAAAAATAAAATCAATGTTGGCATTTTCCACTCATTTCCTGACCAATTAGGTTTCAGGCTTTAAAGTCTTTGAGTGACTTGATTTACTTTTTCCATATTTATTCCTTCATTTCAAACTGAAACGGTATGCATTAGCTTCTTTTAGTTAAACCACTCCAGAGATGTGTATTTTTTTAATTAGGGCCTTTAAACAGGATAAGCTAATTAAAATGTTGCAAGGCCTGATGCATTCTTTTAGAGGGTGTGCTGAATAAGGCACAAGCAAATTAAATGAGGCAGAAAATAATAAGGAGCCAAAGCCAGATGAAGAGAGCTGAACCACAGGTGAGGATAAAGGGGAGATGAAAGGAAGCTGGATTTTGTATGCTACAAAGACTGATGATAAATGTCAAATTGTACGTTGCTGAGGCATCATCAGCAGTGTGTTCTGACAATTTTATATCATAGCCAGCATTAACGTTTTCAGCAATTTGTGCTACAGAAGCTCTTCTATGGGATCGGACCAGACTGGATAGCCTTCACTCCCCACACGCATCACACACAAGCCTTGGGTGCCCATGACCCTGTCGTGGGTTTAACGGTTGTCCTTCCTTGGGCCGCCTTTGGTAGGTAGTAACCACTGCATACCAGGAACACCCCACAAGACCTGCTGTTTTGGAGATGCCTAGCCTTCTCCAGCGTCGTCTAGACATCACAATTTGGCCCTTGTCAAAGTCGCTCAGATTCTTCCGCTTGCCCAGTTTTCCTGCTTCCAACACATTCGACTTCGAGCACTGACTGTTCACTTGCTGCCTAATATATCCCACCCCTTGACAGGTGCCACTGTAACAAGGTAATCAATATTATTCACTTCACCAGTCAATGCTGATCATGTGTATCACTAATAATTGCTGGGAAATTGGTTGCAAACATGTATGTTGTGATACTTATCATGCATCGTAGAAGTACCCTCGAGAATCATGATATCATGTCATATCATGTCATATCGCCCACCCCTAATAGTATAGTATTGGAATGAGGTTACATGGTATGGTATCGGAATTGTATTGGAATTATATTACACCATATATTATTGAAGTGGTATTGAAAAGGTATTAGATTGCATGGTACTGGAATTGTGTTATATGGTATATTAGACATGAGTTGATACACGAAAGCTACAATACAAGATATATCCTGATACAGGCTTCAAGATTTTGACGCGATTCAATATTGACACAAATAAAAATATTACATTTTAATACATTTATTTTGCAATGATAACAAATTGAACAACTGCAATATCAATACATTGTACTTTTCTCCTATTAATAACATGTTATTTTAATCTTTTTCAGCATCAAAAGTGTATTTCATGGCAATGTTATTAATACGGAGAGATTGTTTTATGTGAGATTGCGCCTTAAATGATTAGGCTAAATAACAAATTTGTGTCATCACCGCTCTTATTGTTGTCTGACATCCATCTTAAATGCATGAGCATGTCACATTTACCGATTTAATTATACAGATCATGATTTTATTTTGTATATTTCCTCCTCCAAACTTAATTTAAAAATTATTAAATGGTATGGTATTAGAATGGTATTAGATGGAATGGAATTGGATCTGAATTATATCAGAATTATACAACATGGCACGGTATCAGAGTGATATTGGAATGGTATTAAAATAATATTACATGGTATGGCATTAGAATGATTTTTTTTCTAAAGTGGCATGGTATGAGTGCAGTCACCTTGCAAACCCCTGCTTCTCCACACTATGGCCACTGGGATTATTCAGTCAGACATCCACTCCACCACTTTGAGGGGTCATGAAATGGTCATGAGCTAATAAGGTGTCATTAGATAAAATCCTATTGGACCTCCAGACAACAGATCTCCAGTTTTTGACCGAAAGAATCTTGATAGCAGAGCAGGAAGAGCGTCTCTGTTGTGAAAAGTGCACAGAACAATAGGACTCCACTTCCTCTGAAAAGCTCAGCCTTTAAATTGACAAGAGCAGAGCTGACAATATTGAGATATACGGACAAGCCACACAATCCTTCATTTAAATCTGTCTTGGGTTGTTTTAGTGGGGGCCCAAGCGGCTGCAGAACAAATAGAACATTTTGGAGTACTTCTCACATTTGTTTTGGAAATGAGTCTTGTTTGCTGAAGCATCTGTTGAATGTATGTCTCTGCTCAAACAGAGGGTTCAGCTGGATGCAGTTTATCATCATAAAATTGTCTGGGCTTTATTCACCTTGGGTACTTTATTTGTCTGAATGCGCTTGGTGAGGATTGTGTCCTACTTACTTGTGTGTGCGCACGTGTCTACAGGTGGTACGTCCTCTGCTGAAAGTACAAAAATAGAAATATGAACATAGCGTTTTGTTCCATCATCTCCCACTTTGTGGTCAAATCAAACATGTCACTTGCCTGGCGACGAGGAAGCGCTTTCAGGCAAATGGTAAATGTAAATCAGTGAATTGAAACACTGTTAGATTGCAATTCTCTTTTCATTTGAAGTTTGCTTGTGGGTGTCTTGTTTGATACCTCATGCACAGAGAAAAAAATATCTATTTAAGGAGTAATGACAGTGTTTCAAATATATGCCTTAATGAGCATTGTCTACAGTCACTAAAGGCATAGGTCACACTCATTCAGTTAAAAATAAAGCATCTCCAAAACAAAAAAATATTTATTGCTGAGGTAGTAGTGAAGCTGATATCTAACTGTTTTCTTCATAAGTGTTTATAGCTGTTTCGTGTGTTTAATTTCATGTGCTTCGTATTAAGTATTGCTGAGGATTTGGATGTGATTTTCAGCTTTCAGTAACGAGTCTTGTTATAATCCCTACTTCAACAAAGCTGCCTCTAGTTTTTCCGTTGTCGCACTTCAGAAGAGAGAGAGCAGATCATTGTAAATTAATGAAGACATTAGTGGATGAGGAAAAAGCTCTCTTAAGTATTCATTTGAACTTGATTTGATTGTTCACTAATTTCACCAAGTCCGAGGAGAGGGATTCTCCTACAAGGTGACAGAATTACATTTTCTGTGATAAATGGCATTTGAAATGATTAATATGGTATTGCAGACACCAGGGGAAAGTTTGCAATGCTTAGTCATCTGGGCAAGTGATGCATGGATTGTACTCGAGTAGGAGTGATGAGTGTATTTTGATATTAACCATTCTGTAAAAATGTATGCACTGAGAAAGTGAGACCTGAGAGGGGATCATGTTTAAGGAAATAGGAAAAATTTAAATAAATAAATAAATGTCTATTGTAATTGGCTTTTGGCCTTTCACTTTTTTTCACAACTGTTTTTTTTTAAGCAATTTTTCCCCCAGTAATAGATGAATTAAGAGCATTTCAGGCCAACAATGCACTTTCGACTGCTTTGGTCAATGTTGGAGCCAGAGCTCCGCTCTTATGCCAGTAGTGGTGGTGCTGCACATAGACGCTGGGTTTAATAGTTTGAGCTGTGGAGCGGATCAACTGAGTAGGATCAGTAATTGTATGCCTGTGCTGTGGACTTGGCTGCAGGCTAACTGGCAGATGCACTTCCACTTGATAGCAGCATTCCATTTGAGCTGGATCAGAGGGGACTCTGGAGCAGTGAAACGATATTAGCCAGATTAATGTTCTTCTATCAATGTCGTTCTTCTACTCAGCTCATAAAGAGATAAATAGATTATACCAGGCTTTAGGAGCAACATGTTGAACTCAGCAGCTGCCTGGTCCTCTCCTCCTCTGGCCTTTCCTTTCCTGCGCCTGTTCGACACCAGTCTTTCTCACTGAAATCTATGTTTCTCTAAAATGTTTCACCTTTTGACTTACCGTAATTGCCCTGTGGGAGATTGAATTTGATCCCAGTGTGGAGGCAGGGAAGGTGGAGAGAGAGCTCATGCTGAGAAAGGGTCTGTGTCAGAGGGAGGCAGTGTGCAGACGCTGACTCGTTACATGGGGAGCAAATTGGTCAGTGGTGGAGACAGTGAGGGCTGTGAGTGGGGTCACTATGGGTTCAGCATGAAGGTATAAACTGAGCTGCCTCCTTCATGCCATGTCTTTGGGTCAGCTCAGGGGTATCCAGTCACTTTTGCTGTTACTGTGGGCAGGTTGATGAGTTGTGAAACCCATAGAAATACACCTCCTTTTAATAAACACTTCAGTTTATTCAGGTGCAGTTGCTTTAGTTTGAAAACCACTAGTTTTTGGGGTGGTTGATGAGTTGCTGTGAAGCACAATTTCCACTAGCTTGAGTAATGGCCCTGCTTTTAACTCCTCATGCTGCTTAGCTTTCATTGTGGGTGGAAGCCATTACAAAAGGCCATAATCATCCAGGAGAGTGTGCAGTAGCCTCTGTGCCCTCAGAGTGGGTGGCCAAATTCAATGCAAAACAGCAGCTGGTTTTGAAAAGTCCTAGACAGATTTTTGTCAGGTTTGGTATCACTCTTCTACAGACAGCGCAAAATAGAAGGTCCATCGTGTCAGCTTTTGGATGGTGTTCAAGTTCATAAGTAGCTATGCAGAAGAATAGGCAGAGTGTGAGCACCAGCAGCCCCAGCTTTTGGCCTTTTTGGACAGGGATGGCCTAGGAGTGGGCAGCCTTGATGGAGGTATGTGTGTGTGGGAGTGTGGAGGGCAACCATTGCCAGGTTTCCTGCCACAGGGGAAATCCTCTGGGAAGAAAAAAGATGGAGGTAGAAGAGCCGAAGAGAGAGAGGGGAAAGGGTAAATAAACAACATTGTTTAGTTCAGCGAGAAATAGCACCTGTATCCTGCTGTAGTCAAGACCTGCGAGGTCATGACCTCTTATTATCTGCCTCTTATTATTCTAACATTTTCACAACTTATTGCATTCCTTCCATCTGTTCTCTATTCCTTTTTTATACTTTTTAGCAAGCTCACTTTACCTACCCCCCTGACTTACTAAACACTGTTGTACTGTGTTTAACCATTCATCTTGTGAATCTATATTTCAGAAGATTAAAAAGTGCAGGAATGCACATCAATTTGCTTAGCCCTAATGTATTGATTTCTTGCAGTCATTACATCAAGGTAATCTCTTCTGGAACACTGCACCATAAGATAACTCTTTGTGAGTTCCTCAGAGGTTGCTGTGGGTGTGTGAGTAGGTGTATTTTGGTTAGTGGGAAGGAGTTTCAAACTGTTGTGAGTTGATGGAAACACATTATTATGCCCTGGAAGACACACACACACACACACACACACGCACATATCTATATTTCCGCTAGGGATGTAACTGAATATGAATGAACAGATAAGGTGTTCTAAATAGATCTAAATACAGATATGATTTTTTTAGAAACCTTTCCAGAAAGGTTGTCACAGCATCTTGTTGAGTCTAGAGGTGTGCATCAGGACTGGGATCTTGTGGGAAGCAATAAAAAACCTTAAGTGGAAAGTTTTCCAGGCAGCCAGATATGATGCACACAAATGCAAATGCAGCCAGATATGATGCACAGAAATGCGAACAGTGATGTTCAGTGTTTATTGATTCATCATTTTAAATTTGTGTAAAATTGAAAAATAAATCTGTTGAGACAAAATATGAATGTGAATGATATAGCTGAGATTCAGAAACTATCAGCCAGAATTCACAGACCATACTGACAGACAGTGCTGATATTTCTACTTTAGACCACGTCCAGTTTGTCTTTTAGACAGACAAACAGACATAGATAGTGGCATGGCATTACACAGTCATTCATCTAATATATTTTGTGCTCTGATGTTAAGGGCTTGAAGCATGTGAGTGTAATGAGAAGTGAATGACACTTCTGAAAGCATTTTAAAAAATCTACACACAAGCAGTATATACATAAGCAGTTCAACTTTCTTGTTGTAAGCACAAAAATCTATGTACAATGTTAGACAAGACAGTTTTAACTTTACACAGACTAGGGACAGGACACATTTCTGTAGCACCTACTTAAATATATCATTACAGGCAGACATTGCCCCAGGTGGCCCCTCATTAATGTTTTCTCTTTATGCATACATGCACGAGTCACTAAATGATCTTGAATTTAATCTTTATTTAAATATCATTTAGGATTTCTTAACTTCAAGGCTTTTACATTACATTATATAAGGGTCATATTTTAAATTAATTTGTAAGCAGTTGTCCAAGTTAACATTTGCTCAGAAGACTGCACACTCTCTATGAGTGTTGTTGAGGTAAAATTCATTTTTACATGTTCGTGTACAAGACAGCTCTTCATTTCAGAAATTGTACTTGAGAAACTTTCTCAGCTGCCCTGCTGTGATACGTATGTGTGTGTGTGTGTGTTTGGAGGGGGGGATATCTGCAGGGTTCTGTGGTTCCTAGAGTGATAAATTGGAGTGGTAAATGGATCTCCTTTTTTGTCCTTGTCATCAGATCCATCTCTCTCTCTCTCTCTCTCTATTTTATCCCAGCAATATCTATATAACAGGGCTACATGTTTCACATATTTGTGTCCTATGTGTGTGTGTGTGTGTGTGTGTGTGTGTGTTGGCAGGTCCTAGTCTCTCTTGGCAGGACAGTAAGTACAATCTTCCTATAAAAATAAAAAGGAAGTAAGAAGTAAGTAATTCAGTATCTCAGTAAATCACAGTGTCAGCACTGCAGAGTATATAAATGTGGTTAGAACTCTTAAGTGCATGTGTATGGTTTGCACATATCATCACTACATTCAGGTTCAGAAGAGCGTTATTTCCATTCACTCCTTATCTTTTTTTTTTTTTTTTTTTTACATCTACTCTGTTTTTTACAGTGTTTCTAAGAGGGGTAATATTGCCGATCACTACGAGGCAGTGCTTCTTACAATTTATACTTTATTGATAAGCAGCTGCTGCTTAGACAGCTATGACTGTGCTAAATTATAGCTCATGCACCTACTCCATTTTTAGTGCTGAATTATGTGTTAGGCTGCTTGCTTCCTCATGTCAAAGTAACACGATAATATGTTTGAGGCTTGCCTGGCTAGAATATTGATTGAAAGGCTCTGTTGGTCCTTTTGCAGGTATGTTATAGGTATGGGTATGAAATGATGCTTATGTTTTATGTTATTCCTATTGTGACCTTTGTGAGTCCTCTGTTTCAGCGTAGCATGTTTTTGGGCACCGGTTCTTACAGTGTAACCAAAACAAAAATGCGTCCTTTTTTCATTTTTCTTTTGCTCCTAATATTTTAATTAGTATACTACTGAATACCAAATGTGCTCTTGAACAAATGGTTATGGGAACGTTAAAAATTATTAAGAGGTCTGGATTTCTAACAAGGCTAATCTATACTAAGTCATTGGTGAGAGGAAGAGTGTAAAGGTCATCTTCGGACAGGATCTGTGTCTGATTTTAATGAAGATCAGTTTTCATGAATGCCAGTTGAAATACACAAAGTCTTAGAACCAAGACAAGGTATAGATTATCAGGATTTTTTCCAGCTCTGGTTGGGCAGTAATCCAAAACCGAATTAGAAGCTGGAATAATGAGTTCTCTGTGCCTTCTTCATATTTGCCAGTGTTTTCTGCTGGAAAAGATGTCTGCTGATTTTAGGTTTAAACAGCGATCAGTGATGTGTTGACAGTTTAAGGCTTGAGCAGCAGGGCTGAGGGAACCATTTGAAATGCAGAACAGAGATTAAATTGTACAGGTAAGGGTTATGCAATTTCTGCAGTGCTAATGTTAATAAGAGCTTGCATTGCCTCTTTAAAAACCAAAGGCTCTTGCAAATTCCTTGCAGTTCTTCCATTTGTGTGTTTAGAAAGTCTTTGGATCCTGAAAGTATGAAGATGAATTTCTTTTTGACAATAGCTACGTTTACATGGACACTAATAATCCGATCGTAATTGGACTAGAAGCACAATCAGATCTAAAAAGTCACATGTAAACACGTCAATCGGAATGAATTGGCCAAAACCGATTAAAATTTCATTCGGATTGTAAGGGGTAGTTTAAACCTTTTCTAATCCGATGGAGAGGACATGTAAACACTTCATCGGGTTGAAAATGAAACCAGATAGTTCTGCGCATGTGCAATGACATACAAATCACGTAATGATGTATGACGCACGGCTGTCAGTGGTATTGGGGCTCTGACCGTAGCCTCACCAGGTGACATGTACCCCTCCACCATTGAGCATAGTGTCATAAATGACTGTCGTGTCATCCTAAAGTTCTCCTTCCACTCCTCGTCTGTGAAGTGGTGCAAGACGACGTTGTCCCACCGGTCCTTGCTTCAGACCCTCATCCACAGACGCCTTGTTCTGGGCTCGGGAAGGGGCATTTTAATTGCTTGATAAATACACGCAGCACCGCACAAAACATCACGCGCTCGTCGTCTTCTAATTAGCAGCTGAAATAGGCAAATGTTAAGTCTGCTTTTTAAAACGAAAAAAAGAAGCAATGGCAAGAGAGTGGCTGCTAGTATCTGCATGTTGGATCGGCGGGAAACGTGTATTCGTGCACTGTGCGCATGTCAGAAGATTCTGTCATGTAAACGCGCATATCAACCCGATTACTTTATTCAGCGTTCTTGTAAACACTCCGATAGGATTAATCAATCTGATTGATTTCATTCCGATTGAAACAAAAAGTGTCCATGTAAACGTAACTAATGACTGAAAGGTGAGGTCCATCTCATAAATCTCTCAAGTGCCCTCCTCCATTTTCAGAGTCAGATATTTGCTGCGAATATGCTGGGAAATATTTGTTTGTGAGTGTGTACGTGTGTGTGTATGTGTGTGTGTGTGTGTGTGTGTGTGTGTGTGGGAGGAGGAGACTTTCAAACAGATATAATGACCTTTAGAACAGATACGTTAACTTCACAAGCCGAGATCTCTCCATTATTTATATTTCATGCTCTCTGTCAAGAATTCTAACATCCTTAAGCTGTCTGAGTTGACAAAGAAATAGAAGATATGGATATAATCAATAGTACCACAAGAAGGAGGAAAAAAATCATAGGTTCATGTCTAAGTGAATCTATCTTCTGCATCAGTGTGCATTATGAATAACCTCTTGAATATTCTTTGAGAAGATTCAGTAAATGCTATGGGCTACGCTCACCTTCATGCTTTATTAAGTGCTTTCTGAAATGCTCTTTAAACATTAATAGGGTCAAACGTCAGATCTCTGTCTCCTCCCCTCTATCTTTATATTTGGAGCAGTCCTTAATCCTTAAACAGGATTACAAGATTTAGTCCATTCTTTTTTCTGCTCCATTTCTCACTCCATTCTGTTTAGGAAGCCACTGGATTATCATATCATTATAGAGTTTTTTCTTATTACTGTGCTGTAGAAGTATCAAATACACATATTCTGAGATTATGCTTATATTGTGTATTTTTCAGTCATTTCCTAAAAGGCCGTCATGTGATAGTGTTAAATGTACCAGGGTCATACACTGATATGTACCTGAAATGTGGTGAAATTATGTGGAGCTTGAAAATTTCAGGGCCTGAGTTGAGTGACACACTGAAACATTAACAGTGAAGTGCAATTCAAATGGGACTGTTGGCCTGGGGTCTGCCCAAGACTGATGAATTGAGAACCCATGACCAGAGTGTTAATTACTATGCAGACACACACACACACACACACACAAACCCCTGCATCCTCCTTATTATGCTCCTCATTTTTTTTCCCTTCAGTCTGAGAAGAATTCCTTGGCTTTCATAGGCAATACATCCAAACGTCTACACAGGCAGATAAAGATTAATGTCTTGACAAGAATATGGCACCCTCCACCTGTTTTTCTGCCATAAACCTGCTTCCTCTGCCAGTGTCCCTCAGAGTAGACGCTACACTTTGGCATCCTGCTGATCCTCCCTATAGGACCCCTATGTAAAGTCATAAAGAAACCCGGAAAACGCCAACTTTCAAGCCCATATAAAACTCTATAAAGAGCTTGTTACAAACATGGACATATTCCTTTTTTATTTTCTTCCAAACTATAACACTTTGACTCCTTTCCTCTCAATTTGCGCCACTTATTTCCACTCTCATCACCCACAGTGGACAGGGTTAGCTTTCATTTGCTATGCTTCCCCTGTCCTGTTGAAGTTCATTCTTCTCCTGCCTGCACGTTCACTTTCTCCTGATTGTGTCCAGTGTTTACGGTTGTTTTTCATCATATGGAAAGAGAAAGTGGAACAATGTCAGATGCTGTTTCTGGATAGTCATTTCCCCTATTTCAGACAGAGTGGAAAGAGCTGATCTGAGAAACCACTACTGGTGACAGTATTGATTTGTTTGGCTTAAACATTTGTGAGACAGCCCTCTAAAGACCCCAACAGCCTATCTGCAGATCCTATCAATAGCCTTGGACTTGACAGAGCTTATGAAAACATATGCAAGTCTAGAAGTCTAGATGACTCCATGACCTGCTTAGAGATCAGCTATACTTTGACAGTGGATGAGGTGTTACCAGAGTCTTTGGCAGAGAGTTGAAGACAAGAAGCACCAACATTGTGTCATGATTGCAAACACATTTGAATTCACAAGAGACAATCATATGACAAGTTAAGAATGATTATGGTTGAGGCGATTGTGCAGAATCGTTCTGACTCATCAGAGTGAGTGAATTTTGCATGAGATTGGATTAGAAGCACTGTGGCATTATATCAGTTAGATATCAGTTGACAGATAAAAAGAAGGCCTTATTAAAGTTCCATGGATGGCATCTGAGAATCACAATGATAAAACTTTGATAACTGATAAATCTGAAGCACAGAAATTATTGGAAAAAAGTTGCATCATATTTAGTTGTGTTTATAAGTGACTTGTTTGAGTTGACAAATTTTCCCACCTTACCAGTAAATCCCTTCTTCAGCTGTTAACTGAAAGGCTGATCATTCTTTTTTGGATTATAAATGTATAAAGAAATCTATTTGTACCTGCTTAATTAAAATGAAATGGGACAGTATTATGTGTCATTGATTTAACATCAGTATTGGGGTGGCTGACAAAATGATTATAATTGGTTCAGTGTCATGAGGTTACGCACAATTGTTATTAATATTTCTGAGACTTGTAATCTGTTAAGTATACACCGATCAGCCATAACATTAAAACCACTGACAGGAGAAGTGAATAACATTGATTATTTCGTTACAATGGCACTTGTCAAGGGATGGGATATATTAGGCAGCGAGTGAACAGTCTGTTCACAATGTGTTGGAAGCAGGAAAAATGGGCAAGTGTAAGGATGGCTAGATGACTGGATCAGAACATCTTCAGAACGGCAGGTCTTGAGGGGAGTTCCCAGTATACAGTGGTAAGTTCCTACCAAAAGTGGTCCAAGGAAGGACAACCAGTGACAGGCTCACTGATGCACGTGGGGAGCGAAGGCTAACCCTTCTGGTCTGATCCCACCAAAGAGCTACTGTAGCACAAATTGCTGAAAAAGTTCATGCTGGCTATGATAGAAAGATGTCAGTACACACACTACATCGCAGCATGCTGTGTATTGGGCTGCATAGCCGCAGACCAGTCAGAGTGCCCATGCTGACCCTTGTCCATTGCCGAAAGCGTACGTGTACAATGGGCATGTGAGCATCAGAACTGGACCATGGAGCAGTGGAAGAAGGTGCCCTGGTCTGATGAATCACATTTTCATCATGTGGATGGCTGGGTGCGTGTGCATTGCTTGCCTGGGGAAGAGATGGCATCAGGATGCACTATGGGAAGAAGACAAGCTGGCGGAGGCAGCGTGATGCGCTTGGCAATGTTCTGCTGGGAAACCTTGGGTCCTGGCGTTCATATGGATGTTACTTTGTTACTTTGTTACTTTGTTGGATGTTACTGGTACCACCTACCTAAACATTGCTGCAGCCCAAGTACACCCCTTCATGGCAACGGTATTCCCTAATGGCAGTGGCCTCTTTCAGCAGGATAATGCTCCCTGCCACACAACAAAAATTGTTCAGGAATGGTTTGAGGAACATGACGAAGAGTACAAGGTGTTGATTTGGCCTACATATTCCCCAGATCACAATCCGATCAAGCATGTGCTGGACAAAATAGTCTGATCCATAGAGGCTCCACCTCGCAACTTACAGGACTTAAAGGATCTGCTGCTAACATCTTGGTGCCAGACACCACAGCACACCTTCAGAGGTCTTGTGGAATCTCGACAGGTCTGTCGACACACACACACACACACACACACACAGGGTTGAGAGAGAGAGAAGAGATTGACTAAAAAATGACCTATGAACAGTATGACAATATTGATTTTGTCAGTGACCAAACTCAATTTTGTAGACTTATTAGTAAGAAAGTAGTTGTGAAAGTGGTTTGTTCACCACATGAACAGGAACTTTATGGGACACAGCACAAAAATACAAGAATAACCTCCACTTATCTGAGTTAAATAGCCTATAGCTGTGCCACTGGGCAGCTTCTGTGGTTGCATTCTGGTGCCTCTGTGTGTGTGTGTGTGTCTGAGAGTTGCTTTTTCATTGCACTGGATATGCTTGCACCACATTCCAGTATTGATTCTGTTTCTCTGATGCTTTCTACTAACATATGAAATGGATAAAATCTTTTTGAATAGCCTCTGAACAGCTTGATGAATAAAATTACCAGTATTTCAGAAAGACCTCTCTACACGCTAGTCCTGCTCTCATGCTCCTGGAACATTGTTTTAATGTGGAAGTCACGTTGGCACAGCAGGATGTGCGTTGTTGTAAATGGAGAATGAGATTGAACACCGAAGTTGTACTCCGTTAGCAGTTGTGCGTGGGTGAACAGAGCAATACTGTGACAAATGGAGAAAATAGGGGGTGTACAGCAAAACCTCCTGAAGGAAAAAATAAGTTTTTTTGTCATGGAGTGCATATCTTTTAGTGGCAGTAAAAGTAGGCGTGAGAAGCCACTGCAGTCTGTACTACTGGTGGAAGGAGCACATAAAACAGGGGCACAGCCATCATGTTGCTGTGCCAGTTCAGCATCTTGGGGTTACGTTTCTTGCTCAAGGGCACCAGCAGGGAACAGGAGAGTAAAGACATTACATGCTGCAGCCCTGTAGTCCCAAATCAAAAGCGCATTGTGTTCGCCCTTGGATTAAAACCAGCAAGCCACTGGTTCATAATTCGAAGCCCTTACCCACCATGCTTTGCTGCTCCTGAAAGGTAGATGGTAGGGAGCAAGTTGATAACACAGTCAGCTTAATAGTGTGTGATAGAGTTGAAGAGAGAGTTTGCTGGTGGTTAATGAGGGAGATATGGTCACTGGGATGGCATTGTCTCTCTACAGTTTCCCTGCCTCTGCCAAATTATTGAGATGTATCTCTGTGCATTGCAGCCAATCATGTTTTGTGTTTAACAAAATTAGTCTTAGTGATGCAGATTAAAAGCCTGGTCCAGTACAAATGAATGATTAAACACGGTGTGCTGCTTGAGGTGCACTTAAGTGACAAACAAGCTCTTTTGATTAAACCTCATTAGTTACCTTTCATGATACCACTCGTCTCAGGTCCTGGAGGGTAGAGTGTAAATAATGTATGAGAATATTGTGAATGTACTTGTGTGTGTGTGTGTGTGTGTGTGTGTGTCTCAAGATGCTTTTAGCAGATTGAAATTCCAAGGTGTGCCACTTTCTGACCTTACCAGTTAAAAATCTCTGATGTCAAATTTCCCTTGTGTGTTATTCAGCACTAAATGATTGCACTGCCACCTGGACAGGGAGACAATTAAACACACACACACACACACACGCAATCACACATCCCCATCCAGGTGACAGGAGTCATATAAGGTGAGGTTCCTAATCACCCTCATTTCCTAATTCTAACAAGGATGCAGTTGCATAGCTGGCACTGCCCTTTACCCAAGTGCAAAGTATCTCACATGCATAACATGCATAATTTATGCAAAAATAATGCTAACATATTTCTGTATAGATACATTTCCCATCTCGCTTTTCTGAGTATTGCATAGCTCATTTTTTGTCTGCCAAATTGATGTTAATATCGGGGTTTAATTTAGGTTGTTTTTAACCCAGCCATTTTTACGGTGTAGTAATCACTCCACTGAAATTATCAGTTTATATACAGAATAATCACTATAATGGTTAGGATTATTTTTAATGTATTTGCATTTCACACTAGGTCAGTTCTCCTCTCCCAAGTTACGCTTTCTCTCTCACATGACCTTCCTTTCTTTGATGCTTTACATTTAGGCCCTATCAAGGAATGATCTCACAACCATATAAAGATACAATACATTTTCAGTCTATGTAAAATTAGAACTGTAAACCTTTTTAAGTTTAAGGTAAAAAGTTTTACAACATTAGTATGAAGCATATTGCCTAAATAAGGCTCTTGTGCACTGGGATTCTTTGTTAAAAAGACACTCTGTTTTGCAAAGAAAGTCATATGTTAACCTCTTAAATATTTACAGCATATTGTATGTAGTACCTATTTATAAGAATGCAAGGTGAGAATTTAACCCATTTTGAAAACACGTACAGATGTGCTGTAGAGATTAAAACCACGTTCACCATGAATTCAGACCTCTAGCTGGAGGCATTGATACAAAGGGACAGGACAGTTTGTAGAAATGGGTGAGCAGAGGAGAGAAACTGAGTTGAGTGGGACTGGTCAGCTATAACTCTTAATTGTCCTGCAGGCACTCTGCACAAGACCTGAGGGACAAGACCAGCAGCTGTGCTCTGATACTGTATAATGTGTTAAGCACTGTATATCAGGACTGTAAGATCAATATTACAGCACCACCATACTTCCACCATACTTACAACCACATACCACTCACCCAATCTGTACATACATCACTAATATATGCACCATGTTCATGAACCTGACATTAGTCATACAGCCATCATGCTTATGGCATGCATCGCCAGATATACTCAGTGGATTTAGTAAGGAATAAAACATGTGGACCATGCTGTTTTAGAAAAATAATCAATGATTTACAACCCCAAAGGTTTACCACCCCAAAGTTGATTTATTTTCGTTGAATAGTATGTTATTAAACATTTTATTCCTCTTGTGCCACAGCAATTTGCCCATGACATGTCATACTTTTATCATTATATTTACATTTAATGTTCCAGAATGTCTCCAAGACAAGTTAGTTCATGTTATCACTTTTATTATTACAGCTATAAACTGTCGTTTCCTGAACAGCCTCTCTTTTTTTTCTAGGCTAATAAGAAAAAAATACATCTTATGCCATAACTGAGGAACTGCAAAGTGCAAATTCATCTGTCTTGAAGACTTTCCCTGCGGTGGAAAACTTAATGGAACAGCTTTACCTTAAAGTGCTGAAACTAGTGAAATCTTTTTTCATAAATGTTAAACATCTCCTTACTGAAAGCCTCACCAGTGCACAGTCTACACTTTTTCATTGTTAAATAACAGGGTTTTTTAAATCCACTTATTGTTAGGCTTAAATTATGTGATTGTCTACCATACAAGTTGTTACTATAGAAATGCTAACACTTTAAAATGACTGGATTAATATATATTTGTGGTTTTGCCACTGTGTCAGAGCCGCACTTTTAGAGAAAATTAATCAACACTTTATGACCAATCAGGTTTGAAAATTCAACATCACAGTGGTATAAATATAGTTAATTTACCATTATAGATCATTATAGGAGAATATTACACTTGCCTACAGAGATACGTATAATCTTAATGAGCTCTTTTGCATGTAAGTGGCCAATGGAGGTTTTCTGTCTTTGAGAATGAAAGGCTGGAGACCTGAACATGGAAACAGACACAGTGCAATCAAGTTGCCAGGGCAGTCTGAAGCCATCAGTGGTTAATTGCCTGGAGGAAATGAGAGTCCGGGTGGACATTACAATGTTTCGTTATCAGAGTGCATAAAAAAGCGGCCGTGTAGCTGTCAGGAAGCAGTGAAGTGTGTGTGAGACACTGTGCTGACAGACAGCCTCTAATCTCCATCAGCTGTCTTTCAGCTTTCATAGCTCTCTCTCTCTCTCTCTCTCTCTCTCTCTCTCCCTCTCTCTCTCTCTCTCTCTTACTTTTTCTCTTTCTTTGTCTCTCTTTCTCACAAGAAATTTTTTTGCTCACTTCTTAATTTTTTTTAGTGAGAAAGAAAACCTTTATTTGTCACATATACATTGTTAAATTCTTTTCTTATCCCAGGAAATTGGGGTCAGAAATGACACAGCACCCCTATAGCAGATAGGGTTAAGGGCCTTGCTCAAGGGCCCAACAGTGTCACCTTGAACCCCCAACCTTCTGATTAGTCTTTCAACTATAAAAACGTTTAATTTAGGCTACTGCTAAAAAAGGTACATTGAGGATACTGTAAAGATTCTTTCTCTTACACACTGCTAACAGTGTGACCTTTCTTTTCATTTCATTTTTAAATAAATTTGTTAAACCTGAATTCAGGCTTCATTTAAGACTTGAATCAGAGGATTTAACTCTTTCCTGTATGAGTAGAACATTCTATTTTTTGACTCTGTGTGATACTGTCACAAAAAAGCTTCTTTTTATGGTTAAAATAATGACAAGTCTTTAGTGGCATTCAACTTTCAACCTACAGGATAAAACATAAAATCAGAGCCAAATATTTTTTATTGAAACATCACTAATTAATGTAAGTTATTTTCTGAACAGAAGGTATGGTGAAAAAAGGGAATATGCAGTCGGTCAGATTTAAGAGAACATACATAGTATTAAGTTTCTCCTCAAAATGTGATTTAACTGCTTACGCTAAATTTAATTTAAACAAGTTTGTAATTACTTCTTTCAATTAAGTAGGGTGAATGTGAGCAATTCACATGGTATTAACGTGATCCAATTACGTTATGAAATCTCGCGAGGATGTTGATGCTGACGAGAATTAAAATTAACTTAATTCATTCAAGTGTGGTATAATAGTACAGATGGAAATATTACTGTCTAACAATGCCAGGGACCCAGGTTTGATCTTCTGCTTGGGTAACTGTTCAGGCTTCAATATTTTTCAGGGCTTTGAAATTACGTGATTAAATTATGTTGGATGCATGAAAACAAATTGTGTTAATTGTGTATAATTGTGTTTCAGTCTATCTTACTAAAAGACAAACCTCATCTGATATGGTACTGATGAAAGGGTTTATACTTTGAGTTTCTAGGACTTTAATTAATAAAATGTTGAATTTAATCCAGCAAATACAATTACAACTATATACCACTTTAGAATTAATCAAATTGACAACAGTGAAACTTTCAATGCTGTAGAAATAGTTTTAGACACAAATAGACACAAATGCAAATCTTCTTCTACAAATCTGAAACCTAAAATATCTCCTTTCCCTTGGCGTATTTTTAACTTGATATGGTTTACTTTAGAATTAAGGTGTTTAAGTTTCCCCTTACACTCACTTGCTTTCCCTAATGCACACACAGCTTATTAAAGTTATGTTTGCACGGACTCACACTCCGAAATACATAAGATGAAGTGTTCTGTCTGCCACTGAACTTCAATGAAATTACATATTGATTCGCAGTGCACAAATCAGGTTGGTGTGCTTTCAGTGCACACAAAGCCCTACAGAATACAGCGTAATAAATTCTGATAGGTTGATGGATAGTGATGCCTTAAAAATAAAATGAAATTGACTCTGGTCTTCTGTATATGCAGATTAAGACATGTAAAGTCAGTTACAGCATGATACATTTTTCCTTAAAAGCTTTTACTTCAGTTGTTGGGCAGCACAGCAGTACAGAGGGTAGCATTGATGCCACACAGCTCCTGAGTCCCCAGTTCAACCCTGAGCTCAGTTTTCTGTCTGTGTGCAGTTTCGCGTGCTCTCCCCCATGTCCATGTGGGTTCCTGTTAGGGCTGAAATGATCCAACAATTTGGACCGGTGCATCAATTTAAAAGGCATTGATTGAAATAAATTGATGCAAAAATCATTTATTGATTATACATTAATTACTACCCAAAAGGAACAAACAGCTAGTGTGTAAAAAGTAATTTATATTTTTAAGTAATTTATAACTGATGAATAAATAATTTAATAGGCTTGTAAGCTGATTTGTCCTTGTCTCCATCATCATCATTCACAAACTAAAGATAGGCGTATTCTGAGGAAAGTCGGTCACATATTGAGCGGAAGCTACTATCATAAATCAAATCATATTGTATCATAGCATAACAGATTTAGTTGAATTGTCAAATATTGAATCATCTCCTTATGAATCAAAATCGTATTTTATGGTATTGTGTGGGAGCCTGAGGTTTACACCTCTAGTTTCTGTCGAGTTCTTCTCCCACCTCCAACCTCACAAAACATGCCAGGAGGTGGATTAACTCCTATAATTGTCCCTATTTCGTGAATATGTGTATGTACAGTGCCGTGCATCCCATCCCATTTATTCTTAACTCATACGCAGTGTTTCCAGGATACACTCTTGATCCACCACGTCCCTGTCCAGGATAAAATGATTACTGAAGATGAATGAATAAACTAATTTTTCCATTCAAACAAGTTGTCAAAAGCAGAGTAAATACTTATGTTTTGTATTAATTACACACTCACATCGACAGTGTGAGTGTGTTCACATAAGCATAGGCTTCAATCACAATTTTTTAATGTAATCATTCGATGTATTTTGGAACCTTTACTAGAGTTTATTTTCTCTGTCTTGCTTATCGAGGAGCTTAGAAAAGCTGTGATATTTATGAAATTCCATTTGTCACATAACCATGAAATCCAAGCGTACTGTGAAGTTGCTGCAGCTCTCTGGTTTAAATAACTGCTTTGAAGTTGAACAAAGGCATAAAAACATGGAAAATTTCACAGACATTTCCTTTTCATCATATTTAACCATGCATCAGTGTGGGTGGATTCTTGCCTTTACCATGAGCATAAGAATACACTTTGTCCTACGCCATGGCACCACAGAAAAAGCAGCCACCTTATCAACATGTAGCCAGGATACTATGGGCTACAATACACAGGGATTTTATTATCTTAAACTTATCTTTTAGTATTCGTCTGAATCACAAAATTAAGACAACATTGGATTTAAAAAATGCTACTGATTCTTGTATTTTTTGTTGTGTTTGTTTTTGTTTCCTTTTAAGGTGGTGAGGTAGATATTTATCGTTTCTACTGATTTATTGAGTCTATTCTCATATTTAAATGAACAACACAAATGCGGGCTAACTGAATTAGTTCCAACCGTAACCAATCACTTGTTTAATGACCCATTGCAGTTTGAGCCAAATGTTCCATACTGCTTGGTAAGACACGTTTAACATTCATTTTTGCTGCCAGCTGGCTTCCTTCCACTTGCCATAGAGGATGAGTAGCTGAGGTCTGTCTTATAATAAGCTATGTTTAAAAATGAGTATAATATTTGTAGAGGAAACTGGCACTGGGAGGCCATTGAAATCAAGCTCAGTCTTTTCTTTGGGTTATGAAATGAAAATCAGAATGAGTCAACTGGAAATAGTCTGACCTTGGAGTTTTATGTTTGATAGAAAATCCTTCAAACACTATATATACCAAACATTCCTTTTTTTTCTTTTTTCCATTTATACTGTCTGTTTTTTTTATACTGTCCGTTTGCAATCAAATGCATGTCAGGAGTGAGATCATTTTCCTGTCTCGTTCACTGACATCTGTAGTTTTGAGTAACCTCCGTAGAATGTGTGGAAGTTTGTTCAAAAGTCCAGAAAAAGAGATGAAATCTTTGTTCTTCTTGTACATATTTTGACAATGTATAGTGGTTAAGGTGAGGTAGGTGAGATAAGCAATATGGACTTGCTTTCGTCTAAGTTTTTCTCTTTGAAGAACTTTTCAAACTTAATGCAAAGTTTTACTTCAAATATGTAATTCCACACAGTGGCACTTTAGGCTATACCTCGATCAGTTTGTTTCATTCGTGTTTGCAAAGAGGTTTGCCTGGATGACTCTGCACATGGAGCTGAGCAGTTGTTTAGACAGAGTATGTGAGAATGATGTTTGTTGACTGCTTATTCTGCAGCAGTCTTTGTTGGCTGCCCCACTTATACGTTAGCAGTTTCATTCAGAGGGCAGCACTGTGTGACCTGAGCTCTGGAGGGAGTTGGCTGAGTTACAGCATGTTGTCAGCCTCGACACATGCATGCCTTGCTAACTCTACATGGGTTTGTGGCACCACAAAGGTCATGTTTCTCATCAGCACAGTGCCCGAGCTTGGGGGAGATATGCTCCTAAGAACTGCAGGGATCATAGAGAGGTTATTAAGCAGGTATAATTTTTGTTAAACAGAACAGGGTTGAGAGGCATCAGTAGGGTCTAATCAGAGCATGTTGTACAGGAGGTTGTGCAATCAAAGAGGGTCAACAGTGGCTGAACAAATTCAAAATTCTCAACAAAAAAGCAGCTTTGATCAAAGATAGATGGCTAAAAGATGGAATTGGACTCATTTGGAAAGGAGTATTTTAGTTTTTACTGTTCAGTGCAGTGATGGTTTCACACGCTAGACTTGAGAGTCTGGAGTCTTCATTGCTAAATGTGGCCTACTTTTAGAGGAAAAAGGTAATTTGACTGCCATTGGAAGTGACAAACCACAGATTTCTTCCTGTAACCTGTCTGCAAACACTTGAGGATATTATTTTTACTCAACACTAATTGTTTCAAACATAACTTTTGAAAACATCATGTCATGAATTGTGGGGCTTTTTTTGTTTAGTTTTTTTTTTTCAGTCCAGTGACTAAATCTTGCTATATCTTGTTTTGTGTTTAATTTTTATCCCACTGGAATCTGCCACATGGCAGTGCGGAGCCAGTCAGATTGCAACATTCATTATCCTAAAGCTTGTGGCTAGAAAAGTGTACAAAATGTATCAGAAAGTCCTTGACCCATGTGAGGAGTGTCTGAGACTAATGCATTTTTAGGAGGTGGTGAAAAGATCAGGAATAAAAAGCTCTAAGGAATAAAAAGTCTAATGTTTTGAACAGATTTTATTCAGAAAATAAATCTGTACTGAGGGAGTCTGTGGAACTTATTTTTAGAGTTAAAGAGTCCGTGGCTTTTAAAAATTTTGAGAATACCTCATTTATCAGATTTATTTAAGGGTCTGTATGCTGTCAACTGAGTGTGCAAGAGGCACCACATACCATACCTTCTCCAGCAGAAGCATTTGGCAATGAACATCAATTAGAAATATGTGCATTTATAAAGACAGCTACTCAGAACATCAAACATCCAGTGGCATAGCACAAAGAGTGTGCAGCTTGTATGTAGCACAGGCCTACAGTAGCGGTCAAGGTCTCTTGATATGCACTACAGTGAGTGGAGAATAGGTGGAGTTAAGAGGAGCATTAATGTTGATCCTGGCTCTTATGCATGCTCTGCTGCCGATATGGAGTTTAACAGTGTGAGTAAAAACTGCACAGGTTTGTCCTCTCATTAAAGTTACATGCTGGGAAGAGTGTTGTGGCTTTACACTTGAGAGCCCATTAGCTGTAGAGTGGAGCAGACTGGGGATATTAGCAGGGAGGCATCTCTGTAGCTAAAGTTATGCCTCTGTTTAGTGTAAAACCCATGCAATCTACATCTCTCAATCTCTCACTTGTTCTTATGTGATGTCTCTGTTTTTTATCTGCTTGACCCTCTCTATCTCTTTCTGAGTGGTGGGTTGTTGATGTTGATAGCACAATTAGGGCAGATCAGGTAAGCTATCCTGGTCTCAAATACTCTGTTTAAAAATAAAGGTTCCCATTTGGGCTCCATTTACAGCCAACAACACAATGGTTCCATTAGGGAGCCCAATATCATACTGGAAACTGACAAGCATGCTCATTTTCTTCTGGTGTACGGCCCTAACATACCTGTAATAAATCAGGTTTGTTTGTTTTGTTTTTTTCCAGGGAACAGCCCCTGATTGGCATACAAAAACAGAAACTATGTGTGCACTTTGTGAACAGGCAGTTTCTGTGGGGGATTCAGACAGAAATTGTTTAGCAAGATAACAGAAAAGCTGTAAATTGCAAATTGCTGTACATTCGCTGTGATTTTTCAAGTGAATAGGGTTGCTGCTCAAAGGAAGTGTTACAGGGAGACAGAAAGCAATGAGGCCACTGTCAGGAGAACAAATGAGAGACTTCCTAGGTATTGATTAATCTTTACACATGCTTGTCCATTGCTATCAAATGTGAAATTGACCAGGTGTAAAGAACAATACATACCGCACTGAACATATGTCAGATGTTTTAATGGTAGCTATGTTTTTTTTTATTTGTATTGATGAAGTGGAATGATTTTTAAAACCTTATACTCATATACTAATATTGGTATATGGTAATATATATAGTATATATAATAATATAATAATATATGGTAATATTTTTACAAAAAAACATTGGATATAGCCTTATAACACTCAGATGACCTGATTTACTAAGATTCTAAATAAAGAGGACTAATTTGCATGTGCAGATGAATTGTGCAATCAGTCGGAGTGTTGCGAGAGATTTGCAAAGAATAATTGCATAAATGACACCATGTGCAGCTTAGGGGAGGGAGCAACATTTAGGCAAAGTTTTTGAGTGTGTTTCTTGTGAGTGTGACTGAATCTCAAAAAGATTCAGCGAAGAGAAGAGAAAAACTGAAACTTGCAACATATTAGTAATTGCACATCAGATTTAAAGCTGATTAAATACCGATTGATGGCAATAAACTGTTAAGGAGATTTAGAATGTGTAGACATGAGTATGATAACTTTTGAACAGCTCATATGCTGTTAATATCAGAAGTGTAAACTTGTAGGGAATATCTACTACAAAACCAACTTTATTGTGAATATTTAGTCATTGATGCAAGATAATTTCTCACTATTTTGACACATTATGATATCATAAAAAAAACTGAAATGAAATAATTGCTCAATTTTGTCTTAAAATTGTGGAAATGGTCTTTTGCAAATTTCATACCTGCGCTTTGATTTGTATCAATTTGCCCATGTGATCTCTTTCGTTGAAGTAACGATCAGGCAGGTGGTAAATTTAAACTGTTTGAATTGGCGCTGTCCTACATTTTACATGTTGAGGTGGAAACTTCTCAAATTGCATATTAAGGCAAACGTACGAAAGAGAATGTTGTATTATTCATTTGAGCATAATCCTCCGTAGACCCTGTTTGCACTATTTTTGCAGGTGTTATGAAGATTTCCATGTCATTTTACAAATACAAGCAAGTTAAGATTTTTAAGATAAGGATTTTTCTTTCTTCTCTTCTCTATTTTACATTTATGTATGTTAGCGCTTTCCTCTGGATGGTTTCAGCTGCCCTGTGACATAGTGTGAACAGCAGTTTGAAAAGATGCAGTCTGGCTTCACGTGTCTTGGAAAAAGCAGTGTTGGCCTTCACTCTCACTGGTTGGTAGTTGTGGTGTGATAAAGGAGAGCTAGCTAGTGGGTGAGAATTGGAAAAATGTCCAAATTGGGAGAGAGTTTGATTTTAAAAAGAGAGAGAGACACAAGACCTGAACAAAGCACAGTAAGATATAAGGAAAATAATATAATTGCATATTCCATTCAGGATGTTACTTAGTGAGACCACAGTGGGTTTGTTATCAGGACATGCCAACTCATAATGGGAGCAGCAGAACTCAAAATTCAAATGTCAAAAATTCTTTAGAGGTTGAAAGAACACACACACAAACACACACAAACACACACACAGGCTTACACTAAAATAGAGTATGCCCTCCAGCTCTTATAACATTTACTCTCTTGATGGCTTACTACTTAAAGTGCTAGGTCTAGCCACATGGCCCATATCTCTTTCTCCCAAATGCATGTTGGCTCTTTCATATACAGGCTGTAACAGGGTGTATTAAGAGACATGCAGTACATCTTGTCCTGTCATTATTGTTTGTCTTTAGGGGCCAGGCTGCCGAGGAAGAGGTGTGAAATGGGGAGAGAATGCTCAGGCATCTCCGTCTCTCTCTTGTCTTCATGACCTATTCTGATGTTGTGATGGCGGCAGGGAATGGATTTGGAGGCACTAAGCCTGCATCGGGGAAATGGGATTTTATGCAAATATGACGCTCCATAAGCGTGGGGCAGCACAATGGGGCATGTAAACTTGACGCCGGCTCACCCAGGCTTATTTCACACTGAGCAAGTCAGATTATCCGCATATTAATAATCTTTTTTTGGAGGGATGCAAATGCAGGAAGAAGGGAAAAGATATTGTAGTAATATTTGTGGTTGAATCTGCTGTTGGAACTGAATAATATGCATGCTAATATAAGTGCCTTATTAACTCAGTCCTGCGTGAGTGAAACAATTGCACAATCTAATGGAACTATAGTAGCCCCTGGGAGCGGAATAAAGGTTTCTCAGCACAGGAAGGCATTACTATGGTCGCTGTCTTGTTTTGTGTGTGGTGTTGATTGGCTGGTGAATAGTGGTTTTATGATAGGGATATCTGGAATGAAATAGAGCCAGTGTAATGAGTAATGCCACAGAAAATATGCTGTGGGTTCAAAGCAACATCATACAAACTCACTGGCCATTTTAATAGGAACACCTGTACCCCTGTGCATTCATGCAATTATCGAGTCAGCTAATCATGTGGTAATAGCACAATGCATAACATCATGCAGATACAAGTACAAGAACTTCACTTAAGGTTCATGTCAAATATCAGAATGGGGAAAAATTTAATCTCAGTGACTTTGTGGCATGATTGTTGGTGCCCAATAGTATCTAGAGTTTACACAGAATGATGCAAAAAACACCACTGCACACCAACCATAGTTCAGCGGGCATAAATGCCTTGTTGATAAGAGAGGTCAATGACCTGACTGGTTCAAGCTGACAGGAAGGCTACAGTAAGTCAAATAACCACTCTTTACGACCATGATCAGCAGAAAGGCATCTCAGAATGCAGAACGTCAAACCTTGAGGTGAATGTGTTACAACAGAAGACTATGTCGGATTTCACACCTGTCATCCAAGAACATGAATGTGTGCCTTGTGGAATCCAAGGCATGAAGAATTGAGGTTGATTGCAAAGAGGGGTCCTACCCAGTATTAATATAGTGTCCCTAATAAAGTGGCTGGTTAGCGTATGTATGTACAGTGCTGCTAATCTCTGCCGTCCTACCTCATGTACTCTGCATTGATGAGACAACACAGAGCTATATGTGAGTTTTATTTTTGCTTACCAGAGTACATTGTCTGACTGTGTGTGTGTGTCAGAGAGAGACAGAAAGAGAGAGAAAGTGAGAATGATAGCCTAAGGAAGTGCTTATGTGTGCGTATTGAAATTGCCTTTGATAGGAGGTGAGGCTAATGCTTGCCCCTGCTTATTGTTCTATTAGTGCAGCAGCTGTCTGAATAACTAATGTGTCCAGTTAAGTCCACTAAGCTTGCATACATATAACACTTCACTGCATGCACAAACTCAGTCACACGAGTCCTTCTTTTTTGTCTTCACCACAGGTGCTTTCTGCAACTCTACCTTCAGTGGTACATATCATTTGCATAAAAAAAAAAAAATTTCATTTATCGGCTATAAAGTTTTTTTAGACTTACACTGCAGCCCATTTCCTTCTTTCTCTCTTTTATTTCTTGTAAACACACAGTCTGTCAGCTGGGTATGGGGGCAGTATCTCCAGGCATGTCTGTCCTGAGTATGTATGCAGATGGCCCATCTGTTGCCTGGCCCTGCTCTCTATTTTGCCTGTCTGAGAAGTAGAATGCACAGGTTTCTCATCTGCCCATCAAATCCATCAGCCACTGAGCTGCATGACACATAGTCTGGCTTGATCCCTTGATCACATATTCCTGTCTTGCATGGCTATGCTGAGTGACACAGTGTTTATGTATCCATATCCATTCTATAACCAGAACCTCGTGAGTACTGATAGACACAAGACATGTCTACTGTGAATTATTGCAAGTAGTCTTGGGATTAATATGATGTGCAACAACATTGAATTTGTACTTTATTTCTCATACTTTGCTATTACATCCTGCATAGTACATATACCTCTCACATACTGTCACAACACTGTAGATGCAGCAAGTTGACACCGTCACATACACAATCCCACAGAGTCCAATTAAGCAAGGAGGCCCACATTCACTGAGACCATCCATCCTCACTCTCAGCTAACCAACAGGCCACTCATGCAGTGAAACACAGAGCATAGTCTCTTTCTGGAAAGAACCTTTCAGATGGATAGGCAAGAGTTCAAGAAATCTGGAGTCTTGCAAGTTTATCTCAGGGAAGCTCTAAGGTCTTTGTCCTGTCATTGCTTCTGCTAGACAGTTATTATTCAAAAGACTTTTTGCTCTAAAATTGCAGCTGCTAATCAGTCAACAGAACAGAACTGGCATAGCATTTTTTGGCTTAGTGTAGGCCTTTACCCCGATAATGAAAAAGGCCCAGTGGAAATGATAGATTTAAAATTGAGTACCTTTTTAAATTGCCTTGTCAGTTTATGTCATCCTCATGTTTGCATCATATTACATATGTGGATCACAGAAAACAACCATCTATCTAGCAGGGCACTTGCCTCACTTATCGTTGTGTCTTAATTAATTTCTTTGTTTAATCACCTTTCCAATGCATGTGCACTGTGATGACGGGAAAAGGCATCAAGTCAACTGGTTCTTGCAATTATCTGCAAAAATCTAGTTTTTAATTCATTAAGGATAAATTTGATTACATTTCATCATATATTTTGAGTAGAAGGGTGAATTATTATTTAGTTATCATTTAATTTTAGTTCTGGAAAAAAGGCAGTGGATGAACATTTTTTGTCTTAGTTTTCATCAGCAAAATTAGTGCTACTTCACTGCAGAGGAAGAGCGTTCAATTACTGCTCTGTAATCGGTCAAATAAAACCTGAGTCATTGTGTGGGTGTTTGTGTGTGGACAGACTAATCTAATTCTGATTAGATTAGAGGAGTGCAACAGGTCTAATTAAGATTAGGTTTTTAAGATCAGACCAGGAATTGCATTTGCCTTTTTACCATTTTGCTTGCTGGGAATTTATACTGATTACTGTCCTAATTATTATAAGTCATTATAATGATATTAAAATGTTAAGGAATGGTCAGAGCCAGGGCTAGGAGTCATCGAGGTTCACAAACAGATAACTGTTCTTTGTAGAAGATAGATTTTTTATTGCACATATGAAAAGTTACACATATTATTTCTTCTCATATTCCAAAGTACAGAATGCAACATTCTAATCAAAATAGTCTATTTCTCCTACTCAGGCTCAGAAATAGGTATAAATAAGGTGAATTAAAACAAAAGGCATAATGTCACATTATAAACTCAACTCTTTCCTCATCATTTTATAAAACAGGATATTATTTGGTATATTTTTGTGGAATGGGTTAATGAGATGGGTTTTTGAGTTCAGGCAGTTCCCTCCTTTGTCACTCCAACAGTAGAGAAAAATCTTTAAATTATATAAGTAGATTTAGAGGCACCAAAGCAGCACCCAGGGTTGCTACCTGTAATAAGCTCTCAGGGTCTGACTTGCCAGCGCCATTTCTTTAGAGTAAGTTTGTTAGCCTTAGTGTTCGGGTGTCAGTAATACTGTAGAGTTCTTTCCTAGCCACAGGAGCTTACTGGCATGCTGAGAGGAAGGTCATGCACAGGCAAGGTTTGCATCATGTGCATAATAACACACTATGATTGAAGAAATACTGCTCTTGTCTATGAAATGTTCAACATCTCAGTGCAGTCACTATACCATGGCAGTGAGCAGTTGAGCCTAAGCAATTACAATTACAAAATTATAATGATTAGTTATAGAAATATAAATTTTCCCATTATATAATATCAGTGAAATTTTTTAGCATAACTTTTTCAGATAATAATCTGGGTTTTGTTCTGTGTTATACCACAGTGCTGTTTAATTATTGATCTGATTGGACAGAAGGTGTTGATTAATTGTTCTATAGCAGCAGCTCTGACAGTAGTTGTAGTTGTAAATCAAATCACAGGTTTATATTAATGCACTTGTTCTAATAAATAATCATTTCTACAGTAACATCTCATTCACAGGGGCTTGAATGGTGGATGCACTGCAGAATCTAATAAATAAACATAATCTAATAATACATGGAATTGAAAAAAGGCATGGTGTTATTTACAAAGAATAAATTATAATCATTGATATGGTGAAGCTTTCTGTACGGAGACTTTTTGTTTAACATTTATTAAAGGAGCCTCAGATTTCGGCGCTTTGTATGCAGCAGTCAGTATGTTTTCTGCCACAGGAGAGTCTTCAGGACAGATGACTTTTTTGTAATATGACAAGCTGCATTTTTTTTTTTTTTGTATTATTAACTTCAAGAGAGAGAGAAAAAAGAGGCTGATAAGGAAACAAGTTTTATAGCTGCTGTAATGTAAGTGACAATAGGAACTAACTATTTCCATAAACAGCAACATTAACTAAGTGTTTTAATCCTTACATAACTTACTATTCTGTTCTACTTACTGTTCTTTTTAATGTTAAAGCAACAAATCACTTTTTATAGTGAAGTTAAAATGAGCTGCATGCTGCTTTTCTGATTAGGTGTTAATCACATACAAGAGGCATTGGGTCCCTACAAGGATGCCAGTGTTGCAGATATGTATATGTGTAATATGTGTAATATGTGTATATTATTAGTAACAGTCAGCAGGTACAGAAGTGTTTGCTGGAGGTGATTAGGGATAAATGTTTACTTTTTATATTCTTAGAGACATGTATTTCCCCCATTGTCTTGCAGGAGTAGCTGTTGATCTGCAGTCTGTATCAGAGCCTGTGATTCCTCTGCTTCTCTGCGGGCATGACTCATACTGGATCACTGCCTGTGTACCTCTCAGCATAGAAATATCATAAATTATCTCCATGCAAGGCTGCTGACCCAGTGCTCACTCACTGCAATGGCGCACCAGATCAGACATACTGCACAAGGGTCAAAAGGCCGGAGTCAGGCGGTTTGACCGAGTGTTTGCACAGGAAAGAGCAGGCTCCCATCCCAAGATGGATATTTACTGGAGCATAGTTTATTACTTTTATGCCTCAGTGCAACATAGTGACTCAGCAGTTTGTGATAGCTAACTTGGCTTGGTGGCTATATGTTAGCATACTAGCCATTAGAACCATGGGAAGTATAAGATTATTGTACAGCCCTGCCCTGGAGTTTGCCTGTCGGTAAAGCCCATTTTCATTTAAGCAGCTATCGATGCAGTTATGATTAAGGTTCTCTTCATTTATGCATTCAGTTTCCTAGTAATGGAGAGGCAGCTGGTGCCATCTTCATACAGATCAATATAGAGTATAGGCATGAGGGTGCAGTTAATATTAACAATAAAGTAATAAATGCTAACATCTTACTGTGTCAATCTTCAGTGTGATCAGAACACAGTGATCGTTTATCATATTTTACACTTTTTCTGTCTTCTCCATTCATTTCCCTGCATGAGTTAAAGCAGAGATATCGTTTATGAATGAATAAACAAATTATCTATTAATAACACCTACAGCATTCACCCTCTGGATATTTGACTGTTTGTGATTGTTTATTGATACATCAAGTGGACCTTCAGCTCTGGGAGAGTGGGGGTTATGTCAGGGAAAGTCATGTAGACAGTGATGGAATAGTGGAATGAGATGAATAGTAATTTCAATTGTAACAGAGAAATGGGGGGTAAGCATGAATAATTGATACCAGACCTACTAATATCCCTAGGAAGGAATGTTCATTAAATATGATGTGTTGAGGGTCACAAGAAGATGCCTTTATTTGGGCTGTATTAAAAATCCATGTAGTTCATGCCAAGTGAGAGCACTTATATCAGAGAATTACTACTGCAGATCTTGTGTCTGAAGCTTTGTCTATAATTGAGCACATCTCAAGCATTCTAAAGGATGTCTATAAAAACCACTGTTACTGATATATTTTTGTCTCACTGATATTCTTACCACTAAAACTCACTATATCATATGCCTTTTTGAGGCTAAATAAATAAATAAATAATCAGCTGTACAGATATTTCAAACATTGGGCCTCATTTATCAATCTTTTAGTAAAGTTGTGTATAAATGTTTTTGTAAGGCAAACCAAACTAAGTATTTCTGCCAGATTTACAAATGTTTAGGAAAGGCTGATTTTCCTTGTACACATGTACGCATGTTGATGAGTTCCAATCACCCATAAATTACCAGACACGTGCAAGGCACTGCTGGTATGCATGGTTTGCATTTGGTGACGACCACAAAACTCCATAAAAGACAAAGCTCACACAGCTGAAATGACAAGTACATGGCAAAAACATCTCTCTCAGAGGTAGAAGTGAAAGTTATTTTGATCCACATCTGTGCCAATAAACAAATAGCTTGGCTAGCAGCAAGGGGTAACAACCTGTTGAAAAAGTCAAAATCTGGAACCAAATTACAGAAAAGGTGAATAAGATGACAAGAAAATGGCAAAAATATCTACTGTACCCAGATGATCAAGGACCTCAAGCACATCACATGGGGAAACTGTTATTTTATTCAAAGCAAACTTTCGGCCAACTCTCGGTGACTGTCCACCAGAATGCGCCAGTGTGCCCTCCCAAACCCATGCTGGAAAAGCAGGAGGGCATGTGGGTGTCATAGGAAGCCTGATGATGGAACACTAGGGAGTATATGGCTCACTGCTCACTGCCTAAGACACAATAAATCAGTCACTTATCGGTCACTTAGTGCTGGCTCTTATATAAAGTGTTGCACAGCATTAAAAGAAGATGCTGTGGAAAATGGAACTGACTTATACTCCACCTGAGTCATTGCAACCTGTACTCCTTTTATACAAAGGCATTCTTAATTGAATGACTGGTCTTATTTTCCTTAATTTATGGATTTGCTTGCTTTCTTTTTTGTTTGTTTGTTTGTTTGTTTTTTTCATAGGTTTCGTTAGTTAATGTCTATAATATGAAACAATTAGAATTTTTTTTAAAGAATAATGTCTTTAATTAGAAACAATTCTGTCAATATTAATTGGACTAGGCCAGGGTCCAAAGTCCAGCCCCAGGGCCAAATGTGGCCCAGACACAGATATTAACTGGTCTCCTTTAGAATGTACGATAGGTGGCCTGCTAGCCAGCACATCAAAATTTTTCCTTTCACCTGGCAGTGACAGCAGACTGTGTTAACACTGTTAGCTAAAATGCAAGAGCCCTTTTTCTCTGACAACACCTGCAAATTAATTTACAGAATGATTTTTAGTCACAGCTACAGACAAAAAGAACAAAGTTAACAGTGAGAAGATTTCAAGACTACTAAGCACGGAAAACATTTCTTGAATTCTTGAAAAAGTCTGATTACTTGTGGTCACTGAAATAGAGAGGGACCAAATATAAAGTCCTACACCATTCACCTGATTTGGATGTAAATACCATCATACATATAAATATATTTTACACATACATATGTTTGTCCAAAATGTTTTTAGAATTATGACAAACTGCAAAATGATCTCAAATAATATCCCAAAATAACATTTCATACATGAGAGTATACATCAAAGCACCATTTTTCGACTAAACATTTCTCATTTTGTATTTGGTTCAACAATTTGTATTTACAGTCTTCTCCAGTCTCTGTTAGTGTGTAGTCCCTCTGCTACAATGTTCGATTTTATGTGTTAATAGATTCCTAGTTTTTTACAAACAATCTCCTCAAGCACACAGTAAATAATTTATTGCACTGAAGAGGGACATGGGTTGCCACTGGGAATGTGCTTGTTGTCGTTATTAATTACATATTGGTGAGAATGGTTGGTTTTACTGCCTGTAATTATTAGCTTGAGATGTTGTAGAGTGTAATTATGTCATAACCATGGGGCCCTATAAAAATAAGTGTCTCGTGTGGTTTATGCTCCCAAGGATGGTCCCTGTATTAATGTTCTCTCACAGCTGCCTTATTTACATGCATTATCTAAATGTTTCCAAGAAGGTTGGAGAATGTTGCTACAAAACCATTAATAATAAGGTTTCTATATGTCTACCTAAACAGCCCATGGTCCAATAGAATATTTAGTAGTTGGTCAATTTACATTAATAAGACTTGACTATGTCAACTATCCAATTTGTATAGAGTGTGTCCAATTTCTGTAGAGGAAACTCCAGCTCAAGCCAGATTTACAGCAGCCAACTTTTGCAGCTTTCCCTTCTTTTAACCACAATTGCACACCTGTTCTAGAGCAGACAGAAAGCATGCTGGGATTTCCCAAGGGAGATATATAAATAGCTTTTCTCCCAGCAAGTA
Organism: Pangasianodon hypophthalmus; assembly: GCF_027358585.1. NCBI lineage: Eukaryota > Metazoa > Chordata > Actinopteri > Siluriformes > Pangasiidae > Pangasianodon > Pangasianodon hypophthalmus. The sequence goes on from NC_069714.1 coordinate 14,437,427, forward strand.
GTAGGCTACCTGATGGTGAGATAAGCCGAAGAAGCCCTCCATGTCTCGCTCTTGTTTTACTTCTTGGCATGCACTCCTGTGCATGGCAGGGATTCATACCACGCTTGTGTCAAATTGATATCTCTCAAATAGTACCTTAGCAAGTACAGATAAATATATCCAAAATTTAATTGATGACATCTTAAAGCATACTTCAAGACTAAACAAGCTATTTAGAGAAATCCCACCAGGCAAAGATGTTCAGAATATGTGGCTTTTTTTGTGTAAGTACTTATCTTTCATATTTTCATGCAGTGTAGATATTGCCAATTTTAAAATAGGTCTCTCTGCATCATTTGACAGCACAACCAGTTTGGGAGAGTGAAGGCAAGAGCACATTCCCTCCCTCATGTATGAAACCTGCCATGGCATATTTTTAAACTGCCATCCACTCACTAGAGCTGAGCTCTTCAACGATGCAGAAGAGAATGCTCAGCTAAGCACTTGATTCTCCCAGTGAGCGCATCTACTTGTGCCCCCACACACCACCAACGATAGCCACATAACACAACTGGGACTTGAACCTGGATCTCTATTGAAAGGTGCACTTTTGCACTGATAGGCCACAATTTTACCATGAATGCATTTATTATTTAAAGTTTGTTATGCTTTTCTTGAATGCTGCTGTGAGCAGTAGGATTATTGTCTTTGTCTGTGTGTGTGTGTCTCTGCTTCTAGGTCCTCATGCTTTTCTCCTGAGCTTGTATAGACTGATGAATGGTAAATAAAAGAGGAGGTACCGTTGGGAGATAATGCATGGTTTTACTGCTAATATCCATATAAAGGAGGGAGGCAGGGACACTTAATAAACCAGAGAAATGAAACTGTCACAGTATCTCACAGTGGCTTTATGTCTGATCCAGTCTCTCTCTCCCTCTCTTTGAGTTTTGATACTCATTTTTCAGTCCTGTGATGTTTAGACACCTCAGGGGAACTCTGATCTCCGATCTTCTGACGGGTGTATTTTTAGGAAAAGGAAACAAAATGAAAAAGTTCATAACACATTCTGGGTTGTGTGTACACATTTATTACACAATTAATTGTAGGCCATTAAAGAATGAATTTACCACAAATGTATTCATCTTTCATAGTACATGAAGCATTACTTGTTAATAAAGCCCATGCTGTTTTGCTCTTATTCGCTTAACATAGATTTTATATAGACTCATTGGATCATGACACAGCATTAGTTTGAAAGCTTTCATTTTTTGGCAAGGAGGGAAATAGATGGACTTGCCCTTATGTATCACGCACTATCATGCATCATTGTTACAAAGATACATACGCTTCACTTTCTCTCTCTCTTCTCTCTTTATTAACCTGATATATTGACCATTTGTCCTGTATGGTTACTCAACAGCAGACACACCTTACAAGCTGTGCATCCATTCATACTCTACTAAAGCCTCTCTTTAGGGAGATAGCGTGAGAGTTTGTTGTTTGTGATAGATATTGTCTACTTTAACTTACTACCATGACACTTATATCATATAACAAATATAAGAGCCAGAAACTAGAGTGCGCTGGATCATCAAGAGCACAAGTGACAGTAATGTAGCTGTGTTAGTGAGCTAGATGGTGTGTCTGCATGAGAGCTCTGTTTGATGAAGTACACAATTACTGGCTGTAGCTCATCAGTTGTTGTGTACAATTTGTCAGCCACCATTTACTCTGTCTGTTATTGAAAACAGAGCACCACAGGACCTTAACTGACCAGATATTGTTTGGATGGTGGACCATTCTCAGCACAGCAGTGATACTGACATGATGTGGTAGTGTGAGTGGCAACAGTACAAGTGTAATTTTGGCAGTACTGAGCTACATGACACCTATGTCATTAATGACAACTGACATAAACCCATATGAACATTTATAAAGGCTTAGTCCAACTGGCATTAGATGTTGTCAAGATGTTACTGATGTTAGGATGACATAACACAAGTGACATACAGTTTTGTTGTTTACTTTCTGGGCTGCTGTACATTAGTCCTCTATAACAACTAACATTGAAGCTTAGTGCACTTCTGGTACGTAAGTCACATAGTGATGATGATGATGATGATGATGATGTGACACAGGAGCTTACCAAGTGCAGTTCATTGGAAAACTGAACAAATGTGAGCTATTTCAAAAGATGCTCTGCAATGTCCCTTTTATTTGGCACTTGTCTATAACATGGACATGAAAACCTGTTTTTTTGTGTAGGTTATTTATATTTTCTCTGACCCTTAAATGAGGAAGTTTCATAAGATTCTTTTGAAAACCTATGACAATATCATGAAACTGTCATGACAGTTATTTTCCCTTAATTAGAGTAAGTTTACGTCAGTTGTCACATTGTCATGTTGTAAGAAAATGTAATTACACATCCTTACGTTAGCAAAAGAACTGTTTCTTGACCACTATGACTGAGAGATTATGAAGTCTTGATGACAGCAGTATTTGTCACATATGCAGGTTTATGTGAATTTGTCTAGAGACTTGGATCAACATCCACACCTGCTGCACCCTCTATGGCGTTCTCTGTCTACCATACCACTGGGACTTCTAGTTTGGGCTGGGGACAGGTTTGCTTATCACTTCTTTCATGATATGCCGTCCATCTTCTCTTTTTGAAGTTCTGATCTCTACTTTTGAATTCCATGTTGTGACTGTTCGAAAACCTTGGAGACTTCATATTATTTGGGTCTATCATCATCCAGATCCTGTTGGAAACTTCATAGACAAGCTCAATTCCTTTCTCTCTGCATTTCCAAAGGATGGCCCCTCTTCCACCAACTCACAAAGCTGGCAGCATCCTTGACATTATCTTCACCAGGACCTCTACCACATCAAACCTCTTAGTAACTCCTCTTCACATATCAGAACATTTCTTTGTGTCATTTTCTCTTCCTCAAGACTCCACCTCCAACTGCTTCTACCGTCACTTTCAGAATAAACTCTGACCTAATCTTCATTATCTTATTCTTGTTCCTTCTACACATCCCTCTCCACATCTCTGGACCTGCTTTGCCCTCTCACCTCCAAGCCAGCTAAACCAACTCCTTCCAACCCCTGGCTGTCTGACATTTGCTATTCTGAAATAAAAAAATGCTTTGCAGAGATGAGAGAATGCAGTGTGTGTCTATTTTTCCTCTTCTCTTGCTATCGCCGAGATGGCATTCTTTCGCTTACTTCATATCAATACCAGCACTTGTATCTCTGGCCTATGTAAATTGTTCTCTGCCTTCTCTATGTATTATGAAATATGTCTCCTGCTCTTCCTACAGACTCTCTTACTGTTGATGACTTGATGACATAGTGCATGATGCACTTTGTTAAGGATGTCACTGAAATTTGGGTAGCATTCAGTTATCTAGCTGCGGTGGAACAAACCCATACAAACAATGTGGGCCCAACCTTTCACACATTCATCCACTAACTAAGGAAGATGTGGTGATGCTTATGACCACTAATCATCAGATAACCTCCTCGCTTGAACCAACACCATGAAAAATCTCATGCTATGATCAATATATATCAAGTATTCTGGTTTCTTCAAGTATGCTTGTGACAGACCTCTGCTTAAGAAACCTACTTATTCTTTCAGACCATATAAGAGAGCCTTTCTGACATCTATTCATAGATGAAGACCCATCATCTGAAACTTAACCTTGGCAAGACTGAACTGATATACTAACCTGAGAAAAATTCTCCCCTGCAGTTGGTGTCAATCAGCATCGATTCCCTCACAGTCCAGTTGGTTTGATTTTAGATAAAGTTTTCCAACAGCATCACATCCACCACCAGATCCTGCAGATTTCATCTTCTTCATCAGGAGCATATGACCTTTTCTGACTATAAAATTTATTCAGCTTCTTATACAACTCTCAACTTGCTGGTCTCCCATCATATGCAGTATCTCTGAGCATTCAGAATGCCACATCACTGGCTTTGTTTAGCAACAAGAACCCGATTTGAAACTATTGTTGTTTCATTCCAGGTGTCACAGGTACACCGCATCACACTTCAAAACTACACACCGGCATTCCTCAGGTCTTCAGCCTCAGCGCATTTGGCATTAGTGCTGAAATGATTAGTTGACGTTATCAACAGCGTCGACAATAAAAGATTGTTGACAAATATTTTTGTTGTGGAATTGTCATTTGACCTCATAGATCTTAATGTAAGGTAGGGCAATAACGTGGTTTGACCATTTGAGCGCTGTAAAGACCATAATGCAGCCTGCCTGGTTGCAGCCCACTAGAAGAAGACACAGTGCTAAGAAAAACTGTACAAACCGAGTCGATACGGCAAATTGTGTAAAAATTTAACGAAATTAAAAACAAAAAAATGCTGTTTGGTGTAATACTTGCAAGGCAGAACTGGCGTTCCATGGGAGCACAACATGCATGTTGGAACATTTAAAGAGGAAACATCCTGGCATGAGAGGTGCTGGAAGCAGTGAAAGGTGAGTGTGCTCCAGGTGGAGCAAACTAGTTAATATTAAAAATTTTCAAGTGAGCATGATTAAATGCTTGATCTAGCTCTGGTCTAGTCTCGTGTTTATCGTAATGCTAAGGAATTCCAAGAGTGGAGCTTGTGAACAAGGAATAGTTTATCCAAAAATAAAAGGTCTGTTTTTCATTAACAGAATCCTTTTTTTCTTTTCAAATGAAGCCCCTTAATGCTGCTGGCTTTTATTTAAGATACATTTTTATATTCAAACCTGTATGTTTTGTTTTTGTCTGTAATACAGCTGAGATTTATTTGTTTTGAATTTATGTTTATATTTTACTTAAGGGAACAAAAAAGTTAAAACAGCGGTGAGAGATTTTGTGATTTTGAGTTGGACAAAATTGGTTGAACGAAAACCATATAGGTGGGCCTGAATAGCTGGTGTTAAGTTCATTAAAAGACATTTTCAAAAGATGGAGGGATTTCCTTGTTTTATTTATTCGTTAGAATAAGCTTAACACAACCCTTTAACCTATTCCATAAGTTGAATAATTGATTAAAACCTATTGATTAATCATTGAATTAATCACCAATTAGTCAATTAATTATTCTAATAATTGTTAGATTATTCGATTATAAAAATAATCGTTAGCTGCAGCCCTATTTGGCATGTCCCATGATTTTAAGGGAATAGATGTGTTTTCACCAGTGTTTCCTGCATCTCTACTGAATCCACGGCAAAACCCGAGTTGTGATTTTGCAGTAAATTGAGCGTGGTGAGATTAAAAGACAGTGTTGTCCTCGGAGGCTGCATGCCAAAACACAGCATGACCAGTGTCATCCAATTCACGGGCTAATGATACTTATGATTACACTTATCGTTCTAAAAGACTCACAAACCTTAGGAGTTACTGGTTTGAATCAGTCTAAAGAATCCTTAATGAATTAGTGAATCAATCAGTTACTAATCAAGAAACACTGGTGAAAACACATATATTTCCTTAAAATAAAGAATTTATGACCCATAACATTACTTGTTTTCTTTTAGATGTTGTTACAATGATGCTGTTAGATGGTTAGAACCATTCACCGGTCATGATTCCTCCTGATTGGCCATGTTGGAGAGCCTTTATAATATGCAGTATGATATAATATGCAGTTTGGTGCAGTATGACTCTGTTCCTGCCTGATGGTAAAACAAAATGTGATTGGTTGGAGTGAGAACATTCTGTGATTGGTCAGTGCAAAGTGGCCGTTATCTGTTTGGCTTGAGTAGACGATGGGTGGAGTTCAGCTATTTGTGGATTTGTGTGTAAAGCTGCATCCAAATATCCCTACTACCCTACTATACAGTAGGCGAAAAGCAGTATGCCAAAGGATTAGTATGTCCGAATTCTCAGTATTCATAAAACAAAATCAAAAATGGAGGAAGGCAGCATGTCAGCTCTTTTTAAGTGTAAGTGCTATAGATTTTAGCACTTGTTCCTTGTTCCTTGTGGTTAAACCATACTTGTTTAACAACACCTGAGTAAATTGTTGACTTTTTAAAGGTTTAAACCAAAAAAAAACAGTTGCTCTAATCTGGCGGGCTCTTTACGTTTTTGCGGTTACTATAACGTTGTAGGTCACATGACAATGCCAACATGACGAAATGTATATACTGATTCATTCTATATATTTGTTTAATTTTTGTGAATCTCTCTACATTTATTTGTGGATCTATTTATTTGGATATATATAACAATTCTAACCCCATAAATCTGACACTATAGATTTGTCATTATGTCACCATATGCACATCTAACACTAGAAGTGCAAAATAATATGAAAGGTTACATTCCAAATCTTTGTATAGTAGCTGCTGTTTAGCAAGTTGGTGATTTTGGGAGATCAGATTCTGCATGATGTGTTTTCTACTACAATCAGGAAGTCATAAATATTCTGGACTGCCACATTTTGCTCATCTGCAGTTAGAAACTTTCAGTGGATAGCCAAAGTTAGAGCTACGGTTAAACACACTGTAATAGAGTGAGTAGCTTACGCCCCCATTTTGTTGTTTTTGAAAGACCCGTGCATGTTTTGTACTGACGAATCACTCAGTAGGTACTTGTGGCCAGGTGTGCCATGTTGAACATAATAACTTAGGAGACATGCTGCATCACCTTCTCTGTTGCTCCTGTATTGCCCATCTTTCCAAGCTCCATCACTGTACTCAGGTTTGGCCTCTTCATAGTGATTAAAGTTCTCTGCCACCCTTATCTCTCAGTCTTTACTGATGCTTGTAAACAACAGAAAGAAAGAATGTTTTAGCTATGGTAATGATAATGCCTATAATTAGCCAGTCATATTTAATTGATGAAGAAATGCACAGAACATCACGCTGTCTAAAACATAAATTAAATCTTGTTATCTAAATTTAGAAATACACAGTAACAGCTAACACCTTCACACGGGCGCACACACACAGTAGAGAGTGGAGTGAATGTGTGGTGTATAGGGATTTTCTGGGGGCATAGGCCTTGCACCTGTAAGTGGTTAACTCTATTCCAGCTGGCTCTGTTAGTGAATGGAGCCAGGCTTCTCTCTCTCTCTCCCTTTCTCTCTCTCTCTCTCTCTCTCTCTCTGTCTCTCTCCCCAGAGACACAGCATTCAACCACACAGGCTAGAATAAGTGCTTGCGACTTCTCGCTCACTCCCATCCCTGCCCACCCCAATCCTTTTCTATCTCCATACATTACCTTCACCTGAAGCAGGAAGAAGTGCTACTGAGAGATCTCTTTCTGTAACCCCTCTTAAAGGAGATGTACTTGTAACCCAATCCCCTGAAGTAAAATGCATCCACTGACAGTATCATCAATACAGAGAAAGATAAGGTGCTAATGACCTTGCAAAGTGACTCTAAGAATCCTATTCTAGACATTTAATGTGAAAGTATATGTATTACAAATGTACGATTTATTGATTCATTCAGGATATTTGTGTTTTATAACCAAGTTAAGACCACTAAACAGGATTTTGGAAGGGGAAGTAAAAGTATTAAAAAAAATTTATGAAAAATTCTCATGAATTGAGACAAGAGAATTGACTACAAAGTTCATTTCCTGTAGGAAATAACTGTGGGGCTGGGGGGGGATGTGGGGTGTTAAGATTTCATTATGGTGAAATTGAATCAAACTCTCTGTTGAGTCGAATTTATTATCAGACCAGAATTGACTCGACACAGGCTGACCTGCCTGAATAAAGGAGATATGAACATGCTGAATCCAACACTTCTGGAGGACAATGACAGGCCTGAACACTGGCAGAGCTGCAGATGGAGCTTGGAAATGGGACTTATCAGCTCCAACTCAGTGCATGGAAGATGGAAAATATCTTGCCACTTCATACTGAAGCCTGAGCAGGTCTGAATGCGAGGAAGACTGTCTCACTTGAATTGAATGGCCTTGAGCACAGCACATAATAAGGGTACTGACCACTCAGACCAGACAGAAAGTCAGTTAACTGAGTCCATATGCATCTTTGGAAAATCATAGATTTTCTTCTAGTGCAATATTAATTTTCTCTCATTTCACTCAAGAGATTCAGTATTCAGTACTAAAAGCTATCTTTATTACAGTATAAAGTGCTCACAAAGTGTGTCACATGTAGAGTAAACAGATTTCTAAAGAAGTCCCTCTTATAGGTAATGCTTGTTTTCATGTCACATTGGATTCAGATTCAAATGAGTTTACATGGGTAATAAGGGCCATGCTGGAGATGGTAGTTATTTTCTGTCACTGCTGTCAGAGTCGTGCTGTGTTAATTAATTGGGAAGACATCATGAGTGATGCCATGAGCTGAAAACAGCTTTTCTGTGTCCGACAGAACAAATAAAAGAAAACAGGTAAATAAAAAATACATTTCTGCAGCTGTCTCATTATCTGATGATGTATTTCTGGATCTGTAAGAAACAACAACTGAATTATGAAGAATTTAAATAGAACAACATGATCATTTTTCTTAGTGTCTCACTTTGTTTCAAGACAATATATTGGAAGGGCAAGGACCATAGCACTCCTCAACAAATATGGCCAAGCTTTGCTTCTTCAAGTCTCCGTGCCTGGTCTTGTCTGAGCAAACTGGCTGATATGTCAGCCAAAAGAGATATTAGAAGATACTCCATCATCTGCACCATCAGGAGTGTCAGTGAAAACCATTTCACTGATGTTTATGCAAAACTGCCGAAGCTTGAAGCTTCTACCCTCTTGCTTTTATCAGCAAGCTCTCTATATGGTATGTGCAAATCTATGTGCTATTGAAAAGTACTTTTAAACACAGTGGGGACAGAGTGGCTTAAGCTGTCAGCTCAGTAGACATACAGTCGGTGTCTTACACTGAGGCTGATAGTGTCATTTTGCCTGCATCAGAACCACTATGTTATTTGTCAACCTCTCACATCCAGAACCAACAGTGAGCGATTCTTTCAGACTCACCAGTCCTGTCTATAGTGACAAACACAAGTACATCCATCTCCAGTCTCTTTTTCATGCTTCTCACTTATACTCCTTTGACAATCAGTCATTTCAGGCTTTCTTAATACTGCAACTTGTCAGTACATCCTACAATCCTCTTATCCTTTGACTCCTGCTTGGTCTAGAAATTGTTCCTTAAATTCTCAAGTCAGGCTTGCAATTAATAATAAATAAATAAATCTGCATTATTGCTGTATGATGTACGATTTGTACATCATTGGAAAGAGAAGGGTGGGAATGAGCATGTTGGTACTCCCCACAGATCTGTCACCATGTCACACACTCTTCAGGGCCCTGTACTGTGACACTGTCACTAAATATTAATGAGGCACTCCATCACCCTCAGGAGGTCTCCGTCACCAGACATGGCATAATCACTGCATTCAAAATAGCCATCTTCCTGACAAAACATGGGCAGATAATGATGCTGATTGAATGTGTCCTCTTTTGCTCTATGATTTATGACAAAGTCACAGAATTCCATGCTGACACAGGGTGATTTATGGTGCAGAGACTCATGGGAGTTTAAGGGGTGCACTGCCAATCATTCTGGACACTGATTGGATGGACCGAAGGCAGGGCCTTTGGTGTATGCTCAAGTAGCTTCGCATGGTTGTTTGTTGCTTTGCTGATTGCTCTAGTGTGATGTTAGCGCAGACGGGGTTAGTCATCAGAATACTGGCTACGACAGTCAATCATTTTGTCAGGTAATCAGAATTACCCTCGGACTCACACTTTCCTCAAAAAATCGCCTCAAGTGGTTATTCCCTAATGTGGCAGTAGTATTGGATGTACTTGTGTGAAACAAAAGCAGAAAGAAAAACAAAACATTTGGTGAAAACTAAGTAAGTAAGTAAGTAAGTAAGCTAACAGTGTAAGTAAGTCAGCTAATAGAATAATGTCTTGCAAGCTAATGTTACTGACTGCAACGTTTGTCTAGCAACATATCTGATACTTTATTGTTAACTATGAAGTTCTCTCAAGTCTGGGCCACACTAGAAGATAATCATGATGATTTTGACACTGATTTGTCCCTTCCCATGATCACAAAATCTGTCCCAATTTGAGGCTATTCTTCTATGATTATCTTCCCAGATCATCCCATTGTGTGTAAAATCCAACGTTCACCCTTCTATCTACTCACATGCCAGTTGTTCTGAGTTAAAATCCTAAATATTAAATATTTAATATGTATGACTCAACATCTTGTAGTGTCTGTGTGTGTGTGTGTGTGTGTGTGTGTGTGTGTGTGTGTGTGTGTGTTTTGGGGGGGCGGGGAGGGGGGGCGGTTAGGAGGGGATTTGAGGGAAGGATGGGTGCACTGTCTCATGTGAAAATGCAACAATGATGTAATGTGTGAAATACGGATAACCAACAACAGTAAACTACCATACTTACTTTGATCTGATGTCACGTTCCTTCCTGAGAAATTCTACAAGATCTGAGTCTCAAAGAATTGCAATCAATGGTTGGGATTCATGAGTGTAATCTGAAAGTCTGTGGTAATTATTTTGGGTAAACCTTTTTGGAGGGGGTGGGTGGGGTTACTCCACAGAGTCACAAAGTTTTCTCCATTCATTCATCTTTAGGAACCACTTTATTTTAGTCAGGGTCCTGGTGGAGCCGGAGCCAATCCCTGGAAAACTGGGTGTGAGGTAGAGTATTCCCGGATGAGACGTCAGTCCATCTCCGGTCACGATGCCCACACATTCACACCTGGGCAATTTAGCAAAGCCAGTCAACCTAATCAGATGGTTTTGGACAGTGAAATGTTTGAAGATGGAGAACCTGGAGGGAGCCCATGTGGACATGGGAAGAACATGAAAAACTCTGGACAGTCAGTAGGCTGAGTTCAGGATTGAACCAGTGAGCCTGGAACTGTGAGGAGGCAATGCTACTCGCTCACTGCACCACCATGCCACCAACAATACTTTCTACTGCCCAGAATTCATTACACTCACATTTTTTTAAGTGCGCTACAATTGAATTACTCCTCAGCATTCCCAGTCAGGGTATAATGATTAAAAGCCTGTCTAGCTAAAGAGATACAAAGCAAAGCATGACAGTTTGGTATGCAATAGCATTGGTATGCAACTAATTCATGAAGATATAATACTTGTACTACCAAGCCCACTAATAAAATATTTATTTAACTATTCTGTGATAAAAATCTTTTTTGTCTGATCATCAATAAAAAATACAAGGCCTACAGCCAAGACTGCAGAAAAATATGACTTTGCATCTCCTCTGCTGAAAACTTTTATTATCTGTTAACTGTTATTATCTTTTTATAGAACACTCATGATACATCCTTGGAAGCGTAGAGTATAGCAGAAAGAGAGCAAGTAATAATAAAAAAGGAGTACAATATGCTATCTTTGGGGCATAATTACCCTGTACATTCGATGTGCTTTGGGAGTGACCTCTGCCAAATGAAAAACACAAACTCATCATCAGTGGTTTATTGACTCAGAGCTGTAGGACCTTGGCCCCTCTCCGTCAGGGAGCCTAGTCTTTGATCTCAATATCTCCACCAAATATATACACTATGAAAAAGCACATTAAACTGCAAGGCAAAGAGCAGCAGCACAAGAGACCAAAGAGACACATCTCTTCAGTCTGGACCTCTTCCTCTGCTTATTGCATTAAAGATGATAGACTGTGGATGGAGAAATACTGTGATGTAAAGCTGAAGGTGCTTTGTCTCAGTTTGTATTGGAGCTGACAGTCATACTGGTTGAGTAGGCGTTATATCCTATCGCTCCTTGTAATTGGATGTAATGGGATCCTGCCCTCATCTCTAAAGATATCTGGGTGCATGCTGGTACAAAGCATGTCTGTTCTTTCAGTGTGCTTTTACTGATTTTATCAAATGTACACCAGGAAGTACACCAGCTACAGGGCTGTGAATTAAGTAGGCAGAAAATAGGAAGGAATAAACAAAGAGAAATGTACCACTCTTCATGATGTATGATCAAAAAATATCTAACTAAAATTGTTTGTTTGAGAAGTGGGAATTAGATGTCCCAGAAAAACTAAGTGAGGAATAAAGAGTCTGGTTATGAAGGCATTACTCTTGACAATAGGCTTGTTTGTGCAGCTCCTGCAATGCAGTGGAGTATACTGAATATTTAATTGTAAGAAAGTGTTTAAAGAACATGCCACACTTGCATGTTCTCTCATTTGAATTTTACATTTAGCTGCTTTAAAGTATAATAAACATACAGAAGTGTAACAAAGGAAAAAAGGTGAGTCTGCTGTGCTGTGAGGGCATTTTGCTGGTATGGTTTGTGTCCACTTGTCTCCTTAGAGGGAAAAGTCACTGCAAATCAATACAAAGGGCTGTATTCAGAGCTCGTAAGTACAAACATAAGCTCTGTGTGCGTGTGTGTGTGTGTGTGTGTCCATGATTTTGTATGACTGCCAGCTCATCTGTGATATATATTTTAATTTATATATACATATATATATATATATATATATATATATATATATATATATATATATATATATATATATATATATATGGCTACAAGCAGATTTTGCCCTTGTTAAACTCTAATCAGCGACTAATTTTGTTGCTTTATAATCATGGAGTGTTTGATTTGATTAAGGAGAGATTTGCATGAAATGACAACCTCCACACTGAGTGTGTATTGTGGAAGTGCTTGTGTTATTGTGCAGCCTTTAGGGAAGATTGGCATCCCTCCATGCTTTAGGACATGATTACACTTATGCATTACACTACTGCCTGCCTAATTACTGCTTACAGACACATACCACCCAGTACGCTCTGATATTTAATAGGGTTTAGAGTATTTTAGCCAGATTGCACTACTTGAATTAATTGCAATTGAATAATTGGTTTGGGGAAATCAAACTTCATTATTGATTTATTTAGTCCAAAATGATGGCAATGCATTGTAGGTACAGACTTACATACATATGTGGATATGGATGTGCAAATAAAATAATTTCACACTACATGAATCTGTGACAATAAAGGTTTTCATTCTTTCATAAATGTGTATGGACTCAAGCATTTGAAAAAAAAAAAGTTTTTGAGTTTCAGATTTTCTAGTTATTAGAACAGAATTTGATCATTAGCTATGTTCTAAAAATAATCACAATATTGCTTTTTGGTGAACTGAATGATGTAGCTTGGGAATATGTAAAATACATTTCTTTCAGCTAGAGAGAGACCATAATGGCATTTAAATATTTATAAAAGGAATCTGACAGTGATTTTTGAAAGATGCAAGTAATATATGTGTAATGTGTTTTCTCATTCTTATGCATTTCAGGATTTTGAGCATGTGATAAATTTATATAAGAGAACTCTTGCATAGGTCATATAACAGTGTATTACAAGTATCCAGTCTAGTGTACACAAAAAACAAGTTTTATTCTGATTCATGATGTTAAATAAAAAGAAAAAAAGATTCCTATGTTCTTGGTGGTTTTGTCCTTAACATAGATATTTCTTTAGAAATTTGAAATGATTTCTTTTGCATTTCTGTTTCATTTCCACTAACAAGAAATTCAATCACTGTTTAATTGCAGCAAATTATGCAGCAGTCGACTGTCATTTATGTAATAATGCACAGTTGACAGGCCTGTCAATGCTACCAAGAACAAATTTGTCTAAGTGTTGTCTGCATTTATTAGTTATACCACACTGAGGATGACAGTATATGTCAAATAAAAATTGACCTTGAATCAATTCTTCGTTGACTCTGAAAGATGCAGTGTGTAGCTTGGAATCATAAATACCTAGTGCTACATAATCATGACCACTCACATAAGATCTGAACCAGACAAAGACTTTAAGGTCAAAGACGCTGGTGGATCTGAAATCACTTATAAAAAATGGCACTCACAATCAGGGGCGCCACTATGATTTTTTGGGCCCCCTGACAAATTTCTACTCCAGGCCCCAAGCCCCCACCCCCAATTATCTGATGAAAGTATGGGGTTCTGCTGGGCCCCCTGTCTGACCAGGGCCCTTAGAATCGTCCCAACCTCCCACCACCCATCAGCCCCCACCAACCCCCCTCCTCCCCCCGTAACGGCACCCCTGCTCACAATTCTTCAAACCACCTGGAGCATATATAAATAATATATGTATTAAGTGAAAACGAAATATAGTACAGACCACTGGAGAACACCGTCTGTAATTTCTGCGGTTTCGTGCCATCAGCTTCTAAGTGAATTGATTAAATCCTACAGTAAATCCTTTTCAGCAGCACTGAGTGGGTTGAATGCCTCTGATAAATTGTTTTAAAAATGAAAAGTGCAGTACAGTGGTATTGTAAAGTATAAAGCTGTGAATTTTAAAAATCTAGTTTGAGGTTGGTTGGTAATTGTATAGGTCATTTGTATTTGTGTAGTGACAGGACCTATGCAGTATTTCAGACTGAGACTAAGAATTAATGAGAAAGCAAGAATGTGTCTGCATATAAAATTAGTTCCTTTAAAAATACTGCAGCAAGTTGGGGCAGAGGCAGTCTCAAAGGGATTTTCTTTTAAAGTAATTTACTAAACATTATACAAACAAGACAACATAGAGAGCATGAATAGATGGTAGTGTCATATAGTACATGATACTGTACAAGCTTTAGTACTAATTCCTGTGAATTAATTTGCAAAGATATAGATCTGTGTGCAGATTTTTGTAAAAGTCACACTAATTTTAAAGCTTTAATTAATCCGCATTCATATGGGAAACCTTGTGTCAGTGTTGTGGGCAATATTGGCATCAACAGCCAAGAATTCAAACTCATTACTCTGTATGAGAGATGGTTACAGATACTTTTAGCTTTATTACTATACTTTTAAAGTCACTCTTTCTTAGCTAGTGAAATTATTATTTAACATTAGTGACATTGGATACTTTTTTTGTTTCTCTGCAGGATCTTTGGGAAGGTTTGGGTTGTCTTTGTTGTCTGATATATGGCAGTCTTATACTGTTAGATATGTGTGGTAAAACCTATCATTGGCTGGCTATGGCTATGATGACTGGTGATCCCTATCTGTTTAATTAGATTATTTGTCTGGCAGACATGGAGACTATCAAAAAGCCATGGTCTCATGTGAATGTTGAACAATTAATTAGTTTAATTATTAATAAGTTCCACTGATGATACACAGGAATGTTGTCACAGATAACCCATGACCCAGAAACACTCTTCATTTGTGTGTGTGTGTGCACAAGTTTTTATATCTTGGATCTTGGTAGGGACAAATGCCCCCACAAGGATAGGAATACCTGACAGTCTTGACCTTGTGGGGACATCTGGCTGGTCCCAGTGAGGAAAGCTGCTTTTTTTTTTGAAAGAGACAGACTAAAAGAGACAGACAGTTTCCTTTTAGTTCCTGAGGTGAGGATTATGGTTAGATTTAGATGTAGATGATTAGATGTATTTCATTCATTTCTGATCATGAATTATGCATAAAAATATATAAATGGCATAAAGATTTGTAATTTAAGTGTAGGTTTGTTTGTAACTTGCAATGTTTTATTTATATATATATATATATATATATATATATATATATATATATATATATATATATATATATATGTATATATGTGTGTGTGTGTGTGTATATATATATATATATATATATATATATATATATAAAATCATTTAAAGCAATTGAACAGAATTGACTGTATTGGTTTTAAACTACCGTAATGATATCATAACTAGCGGCAGTGTCCTACACATAGCATCCACACAGCACTTGGAGAACAGCATACTTACAGAACTCATGCTGTCAACATGGTAATAAACAGTTATAAAGTCACTTACTAACAGCTCTTATGTTCAGTCCCGCCTGAAGACGGCTATGTATTAGATGGCTTAGGGTGATGTTCAGCATGAGTGTAAAATGAATGGGTACAATTTGAGTATTGCTGATTGTAATTATAAATTGGTTGCTATGGGCAACAGCTCTTATGTATACCCTGAGACACGTCTCTAACCAAATGGCTGCCTCATGCCTGACGGTGCTGTAATTAATCATTTTGTCAAATGCTGTTGATTGCCAAGCCTAGCAGTCATAGAGTGAGTGAGTGAGTGTGTGCGCGCTTATGTCTTTGTGTATATGTAAGCATGTGTATGATGTGTAGAAATGTTTGTCCAGTTCAGCTTTTGCCCTAGTGCACAGGAGATATAGAAGAACATTAGTCAGTCATTTTCTGTTGGAAGGAGCTTGCCGACCTGAAACTGCAGGAATTTTCGCTCTGTTTCATTTCCCTGAGCTGAAAGACTCGAATTTCCATTCACACCAGCTCACACATTCATGACTTCAGCCCATGCATACATCACACAGCTATTTCATATGCAGACTTTGACGTTCTCTTGCAGTCCAACGCACCTGAGCAGCCCACACTCTGTAATGAGGGGTACCATATTACTTAACCCCCACCCCACTCCCTCCACACACACACACACACACACACACACACACACACAGACACACACACATCATCCTCTCCCTCTCAGATTTTCTCTATTAAAGCAGCATGTTGCTACCAGCTATAGCACATTACCACTCTTTTGTTCTCTTTAACCCTTTAAATCCATTGACAAATAGTAATGCGAGAAACACACATGAAGAGAGAAAAAAGAAAAAAAGAGAAAGATTAAAGCTTTATCACTTTTTGTCATCAGGTTCTCCATCTTATGCACTGCTCCTTATCAGTTGCCTCTCATCTCTCCAGGTTCATATACAGCATTTTTTACATGCTGCCAGTAGCTTGGCGTGATTTTCTCATAGGATCATAGGCTTGTCTTTTGTCTGTGATGAATTTCTCATGACCTTTTCTCTTATCTCCCTCTCTGTCAGGTGTTCTCCAGGTCTCCATCTCTCTGAAGAAGGTAGAACTGAGCGTCGGGGAGTCAAAGTTTTTCACATGCACAGGTCAGCCCCCCAATTTAATCCCTCAGTTCATTAATAGAAATATGCAAACATTAACCAGCAGGCAAGACCTAAGGTTATTGTATATAGTAATTACTAAGCATGCATTCAAAAGTATTCGACAAAACTGAATAGAAAAAAAATGTGTGTAAGTGGTGAAGGTATACAGTAGGTGACACCTTGAGTACTTTAATCATGTTAGGGTTACATTATTTTTATTATTAGCTTATTTATGGGAGCATTCGGTCTACAACCAGCAGTGTTAAATCAGTATGGATGATCACTGGTGACGGGTCAGACAGGTGTGTGTGTGTGTGTGTGTGTGAATGTTTCCACTAACCTGAGCTGCTGTGGGGCTTTTTGAGCTCCAGGCTCTCTAACAAACCTCCCCTAACAGGGTGAGGCAGACCCTTGCTGGTCATCCTCCATGTGACAACTCATTAGCTCGTCTGGCTGGATGTCTGTAGCACCGTAGCTGCCCACATGCCCTTGAAACGTACATGTCAACCTCCTGAGGTGGAAAAAGTCTAAGCTTTAGGAGGGACCTAAGGAAAAGCAATGATGCACTTTCAGCCTACAGATTAGTATAGTCTTATATAATCTGCCTGTTATAGGTTTCTCTTCCTGCTTCAGGAATGCAGGTTGAATGAACTCTCATGGCCTGTAACCCAGAGCTCAGCTTTTATACAAGAAACATCATAGGTAAGAGTTTGGAGTGTAATCAGTCGTTCATGCTTTATTAAAGTATGCTGAGGAGGTTTCATATTGTCAGATTGAGTTTGTTGCAGCTATAGCATTCATTTAGAGTGACTGAGAAGAAAAATTCTGATACTTACATCCTGAGAGCTCAATACACAGTACACACTGTGTATGACTCCACATCAAATAGCACCAAACTAGAAGATTTAGTACCGTTGTGACACTTTCCTGGGTTGGGCCGGAAATGAGGATACAGGAGGCAGGCTTGGAACAACTCAAACAGGCTCTTTATTTTTCTCTTCGCATTTCAGCGTTTTTATTTCACTACCCAGGTACACGCACCTGGCTCTCTACTGTTCAGCTCTTTCTCTCTGGCGGCTCTCGGCTCTCCCAACTTTATCCTTGCTGCTGCTCACTAAAACACAGAACATATGTTATAGCAATCCCGCACAGGTGTAGATCCTTACTACTCACTACTACTCACCCAGCTCTGCCCTCAAGTCACAAGTTGGCACTCGACCACGCCCCCACCTCCATAACCATATTTTAATGTGTTCTTTGCTCTGCTTTCTATCACACTCTCATACATGGCATGTCTCTGTGGCACAATGGTGGTGGCTTATTTTAGCAAGGTTTAATCAGCCTTCTGCATAACAAATAATCAAATCAGTATATTAAGAACCGTGTGTACCCTATCAGACTTGGTTTTATATCTCTGTTTCTTTTCTCACTCTCATCTCATTAGGAAATGTTCCTCACTGGTCCTGTGCACACTAAAACATGCACAAAAATTGATATCTTGAGACAAAAGAGGCAAACTGCTATACAGGCTTCTTTTATTAAGCTAATAATTCAACTTTGTAACACAAACAAAAGCTTTGCTAGTTTTGCAGTTTAAGTAAACCCAATTTCTAAACAACTTAGAGCTTAGAGTCCTGCGAGTCTAGAGAGTCAATATACAATTTAGGACTTTTATCACACATCAAAGATCGCCCCCACATATCGGATACCATTTCTATAACTATACAGCTGTCATTTTGGGAAGCACAAAATTTTCTGCAGACCTCTCTGTGTCCTCCCTGTCTGAACCATGATGAGCTCATTGAGCCCACTGAGGGCTTAGGTTGCCCCCACCCCTCTCTCTTCTGTGTGGGGTGCCTGGATTGATACCCCCAGCTGAAAGTGCTTCCTCACACTGATGCTTTTTACGACCTTCCAGTACAGCAAGATTAATAGCAGAGAGCACCTTGGTGCCATATGTTGTTCCTCATTATTTCCTGCAGGGCATCATCTACAGGGTGGTTTGGTTTTTCACTGCTACCGGACATTGTGATACCTCTTACTTATGAACTCAGTTCATAAAATGCACCTCCCCAGTGTCTTTTGTTCTTTTTAGATCTAAACTGGCAGTGCAAAAACTTTACAGGTTGCTAATTGGTTTTCAACTTTCTGTATTTTTTGATATATGGATTTTCATTCACTTCAGCACTAGGCTATGTAGTCACATGACCAATGAGATGGGACAGCATTTTCTTTAGTATGTGGTTCTGTGGGCATGTGTATGCAGTGATCGGAGAACCCATCAGCCTGGAGTGGTATAACCCTCAAGGTGAGCGCATGGTGCCCTCCCCGCGTGTTGCTCTGCACAACGAGGGCGTGCGCTCCAGACTCACCCTCTACAATGCCAACATAGAGGACGCGGGCATCTACCGCTGCCAAGCCACTGACTCACAGGGACAGACACGGGAGGCCACAGTGGTGCTGGAGATTTACCGTGAGTTCAGACAAATACAAACACACACGCACCCATGCAAACACACACACGTAAACACACACACACACACAACTCTACTTACTCTATTAGAACACAGAAAAAGTACACAAATACCCAAGTTTATGTAAGTACATGTAATTGTATAAATTTAACTCAACATATGTCTGATCCTTATAGTCACCTTTCATAGCATTCTCACGGCTGGGGAGAGACCATGTTGCAAATGCCACTAGTCCATTTCATATTTAGATGTGCATTCTACATATGCAGCTGACTTCAACTCTTTATTTCCAGTGCATAATGAGCACTATTACAGCTTGTCAGGGGAAGCATGTCAGTTTTTCAGGTAGCTTGGCCCATGCTAAAGAGAAACTTAATAAGAGGCCAGGCTAAATCCTGGTTAAAACTTGTGGGTAGGAGCTCGACAGGAGCTCTGTGACATGTCAGACTGGGCTTCTGTAGAGAAAAAAAGGTTGTTTTTTTTATACTGTCACACACGCTTTCTGCATGCAGAGTGGGCTTCTTAGGTACAAGACTTCCTAGTGAGAAAGCTTTCAGAACAGTTTACTCACATTCCCTTTTAGTGACAACATAATAAAAACACATAATTATAAAATATATTAGGTATTGTTTTACAAGAAAAATATGTGGCATCACTAACAGCAAAATTGTAGAAGTCACAATTTCAACTGAAGTGTCAGCCACAAGAGGCCTGATCATAAAGTTCTAAGATTTCACATTTATTAATAAGGTACATTCATCATTATTGTAGCTTTTACAAAGTAATGGCCTCCAACTGATACACACTTTTAGAAGCAAAGCTGGATGTCTGTAACTGTTACATTACTCAGTTTTATATTATCGTGGGTGACATGAAATTGTTTTTTTTTTAAGCTTTATTTTGATTTTTCAGGAAGTAGTTGTATCTGGAGGAGGTTTGCATGCTACACATGATGCACAGCTCATGCAATTTTCTCCTTCATATGAATTATGACCTTTTTATAAGGCCTGATTAAATATCTAGCCAACAGCTACAAATTTCCAAATTAAACCTTGAACAATATTATCTTCACATTTGTTTTGTCTTTGTCAGTGATGATGTTTTTTGATTTTGGAGTTTATTTCAGCATTACAACCATAAACCTAATACCAGTATTAATAAAGCATATGAAACTAGGAGTGGCTTTTCAGAAAACAGGATTTTAGCAGGATTTAGCAGTGTTGGAAAAAAATTTGCAGACTCATGACAAACTTAATTCAGAATCTTCTAGTCACTTTTAATTTTTTTATTTTAATCTTAGCCATAATTTCATAAGTGGACAGTGTTGCGGGTCTCCTTGAATGTGGGTCATGTTTGACTCCAGGCTACCCTGAAAACATTTTATCCACTGATAAACGACAGCTTTACTCTCACAAATCTATTGCTAGAGGCAGTCCTTAACATTTGGAAGTCTAGGCTCTATTTTTACCATTTGCCACATACAACCTGATGCGCATATATTTTTATTACAACGGGGAAAAGAGATGTATGTGTCTTTAAAATAGCCTTTCTTTCTCATTGTTATGTGACCTGACCTGGGATAGGTTAATACTTTTATTTTTTACACAACTCAGTTAACATTGCTTCCACTTCACTGGCATTTTAAGAACTTTATGATGAGCCCTAACATTTTTTTGTGTTTCATTATATGCACTCTGTGGGCATTTTGCCGCTTACCGTATAGGTTACTTTGTAGGTTTACAATTTTTTACTGTAGCTGTTGCTATGTACTGCACAACACTGATATGTTAATGACATAATAGTGTACAGTATATATGCTGGTGCAGAAGTCACAAAAGCTTTGCTGGGGCTCTTAAACACTGAAGTTCATATAACTTTTGGACTTGGAAATCAACAATAAGACGCATCTACCACTACCTGGCAACTTAAGTCCAAAATAATACATTGTCTACAAGACAAATTATCTGATGTAGTATTACCTGCATGTAGTTAACACCTCTGGTCTGCCAGATTGTTCTTGACTAGAAGCATCTGAAATGTTTTTTTCAATAGCCTTTAAACTGCCTTTAAATGCAAGCTGTGGAAAAAAAAATCTGGGATAGAAAAAGCAGACCTTAAAAGGAAATAGTATTTTTTTTTTCTGTGCTCTCAAATGTAATACAATGTAACATAAAATTGAGAGACAGTTTAAAAAAATAAAAATGTAAAATCACTGAATCACTAAATGAATGAGAAGATTGAAATAAATATAAATTTAAGTGTGATGCATTTTAGTTACATGAGTTTTTAGTTACAACTTTCAGACAGTGGTGCTGGATTAGGGTCCTCACTTGAGCTGATATCATGCAAGAAAAATGCCCACGGTCAGAATCACACGTACTGTAACTCCGTTCTGCGCGTTTAATTTTCATGTAACAGTCTGATTAGTGTCTAAGTCTGTAGTTTCCTCTGAGGTCTGAATACCAGTAAGCACAATTTTGGTATTAAATCCTCTCTACGCATGCTTAACTCAACTCTAAATACAGCTTTATAGCTTTTTCCATACACAATTTGTGTGTCATCGTCTAGCCCTTTATCACTGTCAGTTTCTGACCAAATCATGGCTCTTGGATATTTTTGGTTGTTGGTCTATTCTAAACCCAGCAGTGACACACTGATACCACAATGACACCCACTACCATGTCACTGTCAGTACTGCTCTGAGAATAGTCCACAATCCAAATAATATATTTGCTCAGTGATGGGCCCTTTCCATTAATAAATCAGCTACAGAGGGGCTGACAAATTAAGCACTGAAATATATACTTACAAAATATGCATATATGGTACCTGTTAAAATATATATGCACCTTATAAGATATGCAGTGATTGCAGGCACAAGGTATTTGAGTGTATAGTTGTATGTATAGTTGAGTGTATAATGCAGGCTTTAATGTATGTTCTGCATGCAACAAAGATAACTGTCAGTACAAATGTAAGAAGGCAGCGCACATTTCTCCTTCAAACAAATAAATAGCTTTACATGTAGTCCAACTACGGTATTCACTGCCTTGTAACCACCAGATATTCTTTGAAATATTCTTTGTAATGCTACACAATTTTTCAGCATATATATATATATATATATATATATATATATATATATATATGGAGCATGATTCCTCCACTACGTGCAAAAGCTTGCTATTGAAGAAGCTGTTTTCATAATGAATGGATGGCATTCAATGCCTTTACAAAAACAGCTTCCCAATCAGACCTAAAAGGGTGCATTTCATTTGATGATGTTTGACAAAGAGGCTGGTGTAAACCTAAATTTAATTCTTCAAGAAATGAGACAGCTGAGGCACATGACAAGTGCAGGGAGTGAGAAAGGATAAATGAAACAAAGAGAAAAAAGAGACAAAAAAGGAGAGAGAAATGACATGCTGAAGAAATGGGGACAGAAATGAGGAGACATTACATGGAAGCCATGGCAGAATGACATTTTCTCAGTGGCTACAGAATGCTTTAAGCAAGATGACTGTTATCCAGCTCGAATTTCGTTTACATTCATGTGAAAATGATGGCATCAAGGTAGATGTAGGTAAAGTGAAATAAAAACAAGGATAATGGAAGAAATGTGTGAAATGTGAAGAAAATAGGAAAAGTTCTAGTTCAAGAGACAAAAAAACATACGTGATTTAAAGGGATTTTGAAATAAATATGCTAAACAGAAAGCCAAAGAAGATCTTAAAGGGAAAGATAAAGTCATCATGATAAAGATTCTTTATTTTAGGTGATTTTATTAATCTTTACTGCATATAATGAATAGGTTGCTATGAAACGTCCAGAAATATTGTGTAAGTTTCCTCTCTCATTTCTGAGCTTTTGATTTTGTAGCAGGCTTGGCATTTACTGAGAGCTCTTCAGGAAGATATATTTTGAGCAGAGGAAATGTGTAAACAGGCATGATTCACAGATCAATACTCAGAGCTGATGTGCTGACGTGGGACTGATGAAGTTTTTCATTCTCTTTAAGCATTTCTTTTTTCTGAAGGAGAGAAGCTGCTATATGCTACGGTTTCCCACGCAACCTGAGCGCTCCACTTGCTAGCGTGTGAAAAACTGATTTAATGGAATATCTCAACTAATTCTCACTTGTGTAACTGTGAATAATCATAGACAAAGTGCTAACTAGACTCTAGGAACTGTTCCAATAGCAGAAGTAGACATGTCTCCTGCTCTTGTTTTTATGATTATTTATTTATTTATGTGGTTCAAAGTCAGGGATTGTTCAGATATGAAGGAGCCAGCATGCTTCTTTTGATGAACTCATTAAGATGAAATGTTTTAGCCGGTGCACTGGTGTCTTATCCAGACTGTATTCCCACACCACCTCCAGTGTTTCTGGAATAGGATCAAGTCAAATCAAGTGGGTTTTATTGCCAATCCTCTATATAACTTGTATACATTGGATGGTAATGTTTCTTACGTACTATGGAGCAATAATACAGGAGCATGGTACGTAGGACTACATTTGCAAAATGTACAATCAGTACACAAATATACAAGTGCACTAGTCTAGTATCACTATCAAATGGGTGTGTGATCATTCAAAGGCGTGTGTTGGGAAGAGTCTTGATTAATCCAGGTGGGTGTTGGGGGCAGAAGTGTGTTTAGCAGTCTGACCTCCTCAGGGATGAAGCTGTCGCAGAGTCTAGTGGTGGCACGGATTCACCCATACCATATGCCAGATGGCAGCAGGGTGAAGAGTTGATGAGAGGGGTGTGAGGGTCATCCACAATGCTAGTGGCCTTGCAGATGCAGCACTTGTGATAGAATGTCTCAGTGGTGGGAATAGAGACCACAATACTCTTCTCAGCTGTCCTTACAATCCTCTGTAGGATCTTGTAGTCTGAGCTGGTGCTGTTGCCATGCCAAACAATGAGACAGCTGGCCAAGATACTCTTTACTGACTCCCTGTAAAAGGTTTTGTGGATGGAAATAAGGAGTTTTGCACCTCTACAGGAAGTGGGGTTGCTCAGGGGTTTCTTCTTCCTAGATAAGCAGATGGTGTTGAGGTTCCAGGTTGGGTCATCCATGATGTGCATACCAAGGTATTTGCAGCTTTTTACTCTCTCTACCTTTGCGCCATTGATGTGCAGTGGAGAGTGATCACCACGGGTCCTCCTGAATCAACAGGAGTCAATCATCTTCTTTCATTTTTTTATGGACAAAGAAAATATGATGTGGATGGGGGTAGCTCCCTGTACAAGTGTGAAAGGACTTGCGTAGACACCCCCACACACAGCAGCCCACCACATTTAACCATTTGTCATCCTTTCCAGTAAAAGAGCACATTTTTTCTGTTAAAATATCATATAATATTGCTATGATCTGTGGTCTGTGCTGTCCTGTCCTCCCAGAAAAACTAACATTCAGGGAGGTGCCATCACCTCAGGAGTTCCGGCAGGGCGATGTGGCCGAGGTGGTGTGTGATGTCACCAGCTCCCCTGTGCCTGTGGTCGCATGGTACTACAACAATATGGAGATCACTGAGGACACTGACAGTGAGTCTCTGGTTAAGTCTAGGGAAAAAAAAAACTTTTTAGAGGCAAGTAATTTCTGCAGTGGAATAATTAAGTTTTCAAAGTTCAAAAAGTAATGTATTATAGAAAAAAGACAGAAATCAAGACTCAAGACAAGTTTTATTATTCTGCTATTAGGTCTGACTCTAAATTCAAAGCAGACTATTTTTAGATTGTAAAATTAAAGGGGTTTGATGGAATGTTTTATCCTTGGTTTTAGAAATCGTGCCGTTAACATGACTATAGTGTAATCAAATGCCATTCTCAGCTGTAAATATAGCTCTTTTGATATTTTAATTAGGATTTTTTAATTAATTTGCCATGGCTTCCTTTTCAGAGTTTCAGCTCCTACCAAACAACAACCTACAAGTCCAGAGAGTCACTAAAGCAGATGAGGGTGTGTACCGCTGCGAAGCCCGAGTGGAGGCCAGGGGTGAGATTGACTTCAGAGATATCATCCTGGTTGTCAATGGTGAGTTTTGCATCACAGACAAAGTGCTATAATGGCTGTGCAGTGAATACTCATAGTGATGTCTGGCAAAAGAGAATCAGCAAAAGTAATAGTTTCAGGTGTGCCTAGAGCACTATTTTCAATACTTTTTTGAACAATGGGCATACCCTGCACCCTTTATACAGTGTACAGATATAATTTTAATTTCAACAGAATGATTCAGTGCACAGTGTTCCTGAAATCAAAGCTAATACTCAGTGATGATTTTGCTTTCCTCTATTAAAATTGCCCTGTATAGAAGACTATGATCTCCTAGCTATTAGCCATCATGATGATGATACTGGACTTTTGGCTGAAGATGAACAGCGATGATATGGAGAGATTAACCATGATATTTTATGTCTGATGTGATGAGGGTGAACATAGGCCAGAGTCTCTACAGCACCCCACTGAAATCTCTCCCACTGATCTAATAAGGTTGCTCAATGAGGCATGGCCGATAATCTGGCAGACATGACAACACACATCAGAGGCTAACCTAAAACAAATGAAGCAACCACACACACACACACACACACACACACAGCCACCGCTGCACGCCGTATAAACATATTAGTGTGTCTGCTTTTCAATTTGAATCAGTTTGAGACATAGGAAATATACTCACAAAAACATAAAGACTATTCTCTCTTTGTGTCTTTGATTAATATATGTCAAATTAACTAAAAGATTTGGGTTTTTCCCCTTATATTTAGCAAAAACATTTAACTAAAGACAGAGAACTGTAAAATGACCTGTTTTTATGGCAAGCTGATCGGTGCTAAATGGCCAAACTTGCTGAGTGATTTAAGCCTCAGCCAGATGCTTGACTGGCCTGGTTTGATGTCTTTATGCCCAATTATGTCTCATATTAGCAATGCTGTTCCAGTTGGGTTCTTTCATCTGGGAATGAGTTCAATTAGATTATAGCCTTTGGAAAATAGCTATTGATTGGCAAGAAATTCAGTGATAATCTGGTTGGACTTCAATGCCTGACTACCAAACCCAGTGTAGAGTGTGTTTTATTTAAATGCCTCATCATGTCCTATATGTGCCTATGTGGCATTATACAATAGGAGTACTATTATGACTTCTAAGTCAATATTTTAGTATAGACATGTTAGTTTTCCTTAGACCTTCAAAATGGTTCTACTTTTTTCAGTCTCAAAACAAAGGCTGTGATTGCCATGATCCTTCAGAATACTTTCTAATTATTAAAATTAAGCAATTTTTAATATCAGTATATTTTAATGGTACTATCACAAATGCAAAGACTTTGAACAATGTGTGATAGTTTATATTTTGAATGCCTAAATTCCAAAAACCATAACTTAGTCAAAAAAACATGCAGGCAGTCAAAGCCACCAATATCAGTGGAGTACTCAGGCAAAAACAAGGAAATGGGCATGGAATGTGTGGCCAAGGTCTCATATAAATGAACGGCTCGAGAATTATTATTGTACAAATGCTACTGCTCTGCAAGTAAAGACCGCAAAATCTATGTGTATTATGATTTAAAATATATTGGATTTGATTAGATTCATATAGTTATTACAGTTACTCATGCAAGAACAAAAGAAATAGACCATTTTCTTCACCTCCGTTCTGCATGCCGTGCTTCCCTTGGCAACAGTGCCAGATATGTTTTCTGTCTTCTGATATACTTTTGTAGATGTTAACCAGTGTGACCCTCTAGCACACATAAATTCTCACCTCTGTAAGGGCAGTAAGTTTGTTTGTTTCAGTTATTCCTCTTATAATCAAATATGTCTTCTCAGGAGAGAAAACACTGCACACTGCTTTGGTTCTGTGCTTGTACACTGTTTATGTCACCCCACTTCAATGCTAATAGACTACTTCACTAAATGTAAATCAGGCAGGTGATATGCCATATTACACACATACACACACGCACATTTAGATATTTTAATGTTATAACATATACTATACACCACACACACACACACACACACAGACATATATATATATATATATATATATATATATATATATATATATATATATATATATATATATATGTCTGTGTGTGTGTGTGTGTGTGAGTGTGTGGTGTATAGTATATGTTATAATATTAAAATATCTAAAATATCAAAATCACAAAAGCAATATATATGTATGTATATATATATATATATATATATATATATATATATATATATATATATATATATATATAGTCAGGTCCAGAAATATTTGGACAATGACAGAGATTTTGTGATTTTGCCTTTATACACCACCACAATGGATTTCAAATAAAACAATAAAGATGTGATTGAAGTGTAGACTTACAGCTTTATTTTAAGAGGTTCCACAAAAATATGGCATTTACCATTTAGGAATTACAGCCATTTTCATCACTCCATTTTCAGGGGCTGAAAGGTATTTGGACAAAGTGACATAATATTTGTCACTATATATAACCATAATTTTAATACTTGGATGAAAATCCTTTGCAGTCAATGACTGCCTTAAGTCTGGAGCCCATGTTCTCAAAACTCAAATTCTGAGTTTCCTCCCTGGTGATGCTTTGCCAGGCCTTCACTGCAGCCACCTTCAGTTGCTGCTTGTTTGTGGGTCTTTCTGCCTTCAGTCTTGTCTTCATTAAGTGAAAAGCATGCTCTACTGGGTTGAGATCAGGCGACTGACTTGGCCTTTGAAGAATATTCCATTTCTTTGCCTTCAAAAAGTCTTGAGTTGCTTTCGCAGTATGTTTAGGGTCATTATCCACCTGCACTGTGAAGTGGTGTCCTATCAGTTTTGTAGCATTTGGCTGAATGTGAGCAGAGAGTATAGCCCTATACACCTCAGAATTCATCTTGCTACTTCTGTCAGCAGTCACATCATCAATAAACACCAGTGAGCCCATTCCATTGGCAGCCATACATGCCCATGCCATAACACTGGCTCCACCATGTTTGACACACGATGTGGTATACTTTGGATCATGAGCTGTTCCTTTCTTTCACCATACTTTTCTCTTCCCATCATTCTGGTACAAGTTAATCTTGGTTTCATCAGTCCAAAGAATCTTATTCCAGAACATGGGAGGCTTTTTTAGATGTTTTCTGGCAAAGTCTAATCTGGCTTTCCTGTTCTTGAATCTTCCCAGTGGTTTGCACCTTGTTGTAAACCCTCTGTATTTACATTCATGAAGGCGTCTCTTGATTGTAGATTTTGACAATGATACGCCTACCTTCTCCAGACTATTCTTGACTTCTGTTGATGTTGTGAAGGGGTTTTTCTTCACCAAGGAAAGGATTTTGCGATCATCCACTTTAGTTGTCTTCAGTGGTCTTCCAGGCCTTTCAATGTTGTTGAGCTCACCAGTGCTTTCTTTTTTTTTAAGAATGTACCCAACTGTTGATTTGGCCACACCTAAGGTTTTTGCTGTCTCTCTTATAGATTTATGTTGTTTTTTCAGCCTAATGATGGCCTCCTTCACTTGCATTGAGATCTCCTTGGACTTCATATTGGTAGTTCCAGTTGAACAGCTGCCAAATGCCAACTCAATACCTGATATCAACTCCAGACCTTTTATCTACTTCATTAGTCTTGAGGTAACGAGGGAATGGACCGCACCTGGTCAATTAACTTCTTGTCAGTCAATTGTCCAAATACCTTTAAGCCCCTGAAAATGGAAGTACTTTGCTTAAAATGGCTGTAATTCCTAAATGGTAAATGCCATATTTTTGTGGAACCTCTTAAAATAAAGCTGAAAGTCTATGCTTCGAAATCCATTGTGGTGCTGTATAAAGGCAAAATCACAAAAACTCATTGTACAAATACTTCCAGACCAGGACTGTATATATATATATATATATATATATATATATATATATATATATATATATATATATATATACATATATAATAATAACATTAAAATATCTAAAAATGTGTGTGTATGTGTGTAAAATGGCATATCACCTGCCTGATTTACATTTAGTGAAGTAGTCTATTAGCATTGAAGTAGGGTGACATAAACAGTGTACAAGCACAGAACCAAAGCAGTGTGCAGTGTTTTCTCTCCTGAGAAGACATATTTGATTATAAGAGGAATAATTGAACCTCAGCTATAATGGTGACAGCCCCATCACAGCCTCCACTGCCGTCAGCTAATCTGCAATCACTGCACTTTCAAAGGGCCTCCGTCACAGAAATTCTTCTTATCATCCTGTTGCCTACCTCCCACAATTTCTTTCTAAACTTCTCCCCCACAATCATACATCACCAACTGATTGCATTCTCTATCACATAATAACTGCAGGAAGATTGGTGAATTAATTCGAACTAGACCGTCAGTAGTTTGGGCATTTCTAAAGAATGACCCATTATGTGTGTTCTGTTTAACAAATAGTGTGTGCATTTATGGTGTCTAATAGAGGGGGAGAGAGATGTTTTAGTTGATCTAATATGCTGCCAAGCCAGCCTGAAACTGACCATGAATAAAACATCCCCTTAATTTAATCTTTTTACCCTAGCTCATACTCCATTAAATTATGTTATGTCTTAAATGGAGCATAATTCAAAATGACACCCATTTTAGATGGCAGAGTCCCATCCATTTGTCAACCCAAAACAGCTGGAGTAAGGAAACAAAGTAGACAAGCATGTAAATTGTCAAATAGCAGAATAAGCTGAAAATTTTGCTTTGCTAAGAAAATATCAGTGCTCCACTGAAACACAAATTAGGAAAAATTTAAACTATTTTTACAATTATGTGGTTGTTATGCATTGCATTTTTTTGCTCTGCACAAATGTTAAGCCTCCATGTTATTACTCTATATGGCCAAAAGTATGTGGAAACCTGACCATCACACCCATACTTGGTTCTTCCCCAAACTGTTGCCACAAAGTTGGAAGCACACAATCGTGTAGGGTGTCTTTGTATGCGGTAGCATTAAGATTTCCTTTCCAGCACAATGTGAGGTCCATGAAGACATGTTTTTGCAAAGGTTGGTGTGGAAGGACTCGAGTTGGAGCCCTGACCTCAACCTTACTGAACACCTTTGGGATGAATCGTAATAATGGCTTCACACCAGGCCTTCCGGCCCAACATCAGTGCCCAACCTCTTGCACTCCTATGGCTGAATGGGCATAAAACCTCACAGCCATGTTCTAAAAACTAGTGGAAAGCCTTCCCAGAAGAGTGGAGGCTGTTATTACAGCAAAAGGGGGGCTAAATCTATAATAGGATGTTCAACAAGGACATATGGGTATGATTGGTCAGGTGTCCACATTCTCCTGGCCGTATATTATATGTCTTACCTTCAATAAATAATGGAATGGAATATAAAATAGTTACATTATGTTAAGCAAGCATTGAGGTATGTGAATATTGATAAAAAAAGAAAAGAAATCTTGTGCAAATCATTTTAAGAATTGCTTATGCACAGATCACTGTGAACATGTAGCTAATTTATCAGAATGTCAATGTAGAATCTCATAGGTCATCTCGCTGACCAACCACTTGACTTTTTGTTCTCCTGATTAACCTTTCACAATATAATAAAACTGAACTGGATCGGAAATATTGATTTAAAGCCGGAAAGTGCTTTTGTTTATTTATTCTATCATTGTTATTTTAAAGTGCAGTCACGTCAAGGCTGATAATGCATGCATGGAATATGATGACTTGTGAGTAAGCAGCTGTTTTACATGTGTATCTGGGCGTGAATTTAAAGCTGGCTTATTAGGAATTATAATTTAAGTTAGAGGGGCCACAGGAGTTTTTATAATAATATAATAATAATAATATAATTTTATATGATAATAATAATAATAATAATAATAATAATAATAATAATAACATTTTATTTATAAGTGCCTTTCGTGGTACCCAAGGACACTGTACAGTTACAAGAAAAAAATACAAAAAAAAAAAAAATCATAGTCATAGTAACATAGTAAGTAAATTGGTCAGGAATAACAGGTCTAGCTTTCAATTAATAGCAAACTGGGTTCTTTCCCCAACAGTTCCTCCAGTGTTGTCCGTGCCACAGCAGTCCTTCAATGCAACAGCTGACTATGGTGAATCTGTGACATTTACCTGCAGGGCTTATGGCTCTCCTGAACCTGATGTTACCTGGCACAGGTATAATTCACTGCATCCTGACACACACCTCCTTATTTCGTTCAACACCCTGTAAACTGTGAATTTGGTAGTGTATTTATAACAAACAATAAGCAGTGATGATGTGAAGGACACCCCACCTGTCAAATTCACCTTATTCACCAGGGTTTTAGGTTTGTGGCCTAAAAAACAATACCTTACCAATGGTTACCTTTTCTCTTATTCTGCTATCAGAATAAGTATGTTAAGAAACATCGTTTATCCAAAATAACTGTCCTGTTACAACCCAAAATGAAACAGATGAATTTCCCCTAAAAGGTTTTGTGCTTTAAAACATATTTTTCTCTCAGGAGTTGAGGGTTTTGCCATATAATAGCCCCACAGCAAGTCTGAGAAAAGAATTGAGGAGTCGCAAAAAAAGGTCCATAATGACACATTTTGCTTCAGAGTGGACACTTTTCACCTCTAATGTGTGGGCTTTGAGTGACAGGCGACCCAACATGTTGATTACAGGCCCTCAATCACTGTAATTACCTCTACTGAGATTGGCAAGAGAAGAAGATGAGTCCAATTGGTGCCAAGAACTGGTGCATGCTGACCTTTTATGAATGAGTCTAACCAAACTCTAAAGGAAACACTGAGACAGCACCACCAATTAAAGTACACCTGCTGAAACCTGCACTTTAATTGTATTTCAAGTTGCATTTACTTATTTATTCTTGTATATAATTGGGAATTGAATAAAGAGTGAGTACTTTGTTTTTGTTATGCCGTTTGAGTTGCTTGTTCAAGATTCAGGCCATATTTTTACTATGACTGTACTGTTTCACCTTAATCTCTCTGATATGACATTATATATATTATTCTTGAAATTTCTAAAACAGGTTGTAAGATAATTATATGTGACTGCCTACTCTATGTCTGATCAAGACTAGTTCAATCATATATCATACCACTCACAATGCAGTGTCATCCAGTCCTATAGCGGCTCCGATGCCACACATGGCCAATGTGTCTATTACGTATGACTCCCAGTATTCTCACAGTATTTTTTTTTTCTTAATTGTCTGTTGCCACATATGCCCCTCTGCTTTAAACAGATTTCATTTCCACTCAATCCAAATACATTAAATTACTCTTATATTAATATACTTTATGTAATATTAATAAACTGCTCAATTGCCACTGTGCACCTTTATGTATAGAGCTTGAGTTATATGTTTACTTCTTCCAATGTGCAGAGAAATGACTGAATAAAACTGTGATATTTTGTAACATAGTTTGTTTTGTCTGTCTTTCTCTCTGTTTTTACTTGTGCTACTTATTATGTATCCTTGCAGCTTTATATTTCTTTTCTGTTATGTTTTTTTTATACTTTTGCATTTTGAGCAGTAATGTTTCTGTAGCAGGCTGAAATGTGTTTACCCTGTTATGTCTGGTAGGAAGGGAGTTGAACTCCAGGAGTCAGAGCAGTATGTAATGCGAGCCCGAGGTACCACACTCACTATTCGCAACATTAAACAGGACGATGGCGGCTCCTACACCTGCAAGGCCTCCAACAAGGCTGGCGATGTGCAGCGTGAGATTTTTCTCAAAGTATTTGGTGAGGACTATCTTTTTTCCTGCTTACATAACTCGTGCACTCGTGCTACAGTAGTTTATTTTTATAATGATATAATTTATCAATATATCATTATAATCTCTCAAGCATTTACAAATAGATATAAGGCTGCACAAATTTAAATTTTAAAGAATAAAAAGAAATTTGGTTGGAAAACTCCACATCAGTTGAATGTCAGATTGATCTTTCATATCAGGGGCTAGCTGAACATAAGTACTATCATAAGTCAGGATGTAAAACCCAACGATTGGGCGTAGTTAGTTTCAGTGATGCCAAATTTCAGTTTCACCACAGACAATTAAGTTACATCATAATTGTTGTTGTTGTTCTTTCAGCTGCTCCCATTAGGGGTCGCCACAGTGGATCATTGGTCCGCATGTTTGACTTGGCACAGGTTTTACACTGGATGCCCTTCCTGACACAATCCTCCCATTTTATCCGGGCTTGGGACCAGCATTGAGAGTGCACTCCCAGTGGCTGGGTTGGTTCCCTGCCCAGGAATCAAACCCGAGCCGTAGCAGTGAGAGCGCGGGATCCTTAGCTGCTAGACCACCAGGGACAAGGTACATAATTATTAGTGCATAAAGTGATCATAGATCAAAACTGTGTCGCAGAGAGTGAAATATTTCACCACTACCAGCCAATCAGAAACACAATCTGACAGGAAATATTAAATATTTAACAGGAAATGCTACAAACCGCCCAGGTGGTAGAGGTGGTAGAGCATGGGCCTCTTTATCTCAGGATCATGAGTTTGAGCCCCATGCTGGACACCAACCCCAGCCACTGGGGGTGCACAGGCTAGTCCCAAGCCTGGATAAATGGGGAGGGTTGTATCAGGAAGGGCCTCTATAAAACCTATGCCAAGTCAATATGTGGACAATGGAAGGTGATCTGCTGTGGCAACCCCTAACAGCTGAAAGAACATCAACAACAAGAGGAAATTCTACATGATTGGGTCGTGTTAATGTCTGTCTTTTTTCAGTGTAATATATTTACTACAATTTAGTTATATGTTAACCCTAGATAAATGAGAAAAATCAAAATAATTGTGGTAACAATAAAGTGGTAACTCAATTTACCACCTCTTGTATTTCTATTTTATACTGGTATGCACCATTTATAATCGTAGCCGAATGAGGTAAATATAAATGTAAATTCTGTTTCTTGGGCTCTGGTGCAACAAATTTAACAGCATTTTCATAACAAGCCATGGCAGCGACAAATAACTAATGCCTACAAACTTAATCCACATCTGAATACACCAAACAACAATGTAATATTACATTTATCTTACAAAATAATATTACAGATTTTTAAAATATTATTTCAGTATCTCTATTTGCTAACATTTTGCTGCCTGAGGAAAAAGCTTGCTACACTCGCTGACATAAAAATAGCCTTAATCCCTCCTGTTTACATGTTCCATTACAGAAACTATATTTCTGTGAGTTTTCTATGTCCAGTGTAATGTCCTATAACTATCTACATGAAGAAATCCTCCTAACAGAATACAGAGAAAACAAAATGGATTTTTAGACATAAATGCTCTTCCTACTCTGCACATGGCAGCATTGTTCAAATTGTTTGAAAAGAATCACTGGTTTTATTTACTGTGAATGTTGCACCTAACAGGCGGTTGGTGTAAATTTTAAAGTTACACCAACTGCATTGAAACTATGTCACTTGGTGCAACCCTTAATTTTTTAGTAGTTGATAGACACAAATGTAGTGCCAATTTACATTCAAATTAGTCTACCATAGAACTTGGCTGTTGCACATGGCTGTACATCTGATTGTGTGCTTAAATGTGTACTATAACACGTGTATATGTGTATATAACACAATGCAGGTAATATAAAAAAGTATGACTGGGTGCAGAGAAGTTATAGAGAAGAAAAGATTCTGCTGTTAAGAGGAATGAGAGAGTTTTTTTTTTTTGCCATAAACAGGTTCATAAAATAATTTAAGAAAATAGGTGACACTCTCTTTATGGCCAAGAATTTCAATTTAGATTTTCATGAAGCTGCCAGCATCCTCTTAGATTATTCAGATAGCACCTTGTCAGCTCATGTAAATGTATGGAGATTTATTCTGTAGTCATCAGAATCCTTTCAATGTGCAAGCAAAGGACATTTTTCACAGAGTTCATTTCAATGATGCCTAGTTATTGCATGGGAGGTTAGTTTGCAAAGGGTGATGGGAAACGTAGTTTAACTTACCATATGTCTCATCTGTCTCACTTCTCCATACTAATAAGACTTATTTCTCATTCTAATAAAGTCCATGTCAGAGTCTTAGGTTTCAGTTCTCTGGACATGCTCTATCTAATCTCATAGAACCGTACTGAAATATACAATTATTATCATGCTTATATGACACCACTCCCTCAAAGAGCTTCTAGTTCTAGTTTTCTTTCTATTTAGTACTGCCAGATACTTTGACTTCAGGCATTTATTTTTCTGATCTCATCATGTAATTAGTTTTGCAGACTAATGAACCATGTCTAAATTGCAAACATACACAGTTTCAGTTATTTATCTTTGTAATCTCAACAGCAGGATTGCTATGTTGGGGTAATTCATTTTGAACGTGTCAGGAGACATATTAAACACAGAACTGCTCAGTGGGACTGTTTCATATGTATTGATGCACTGTCAGGGGCCACAGATATAAATCTGTGTCTCATTGATTTATGATATTAAAATGTGACCTGTGGGATAAAAGCTCTTATGTATATTTATTGAGGTAAGTGCAGCAGTGCAGCTTCTCTTACACCATTTCACCTGGAGCAGAAAGGTGTTACTCTATTGATCATCAATCCCACACAAAAAGCAAATCATCACAAAATATATAACATAAGCATAAGTAATTGTGTTTGTGTACGCATGTGTATTCAAGCATGCATGGTGCCTGCATTCCAATTGACAATCAACTGTCTATATTTTAGCAGTATCACATAATTTTTAGAACATTTTGATTTGGCTTATTTGATGGCTTTGTAAATAACTTGTTTTTCACTATACATTATGGATGGTCTGTTTTATTCTGCTTATAGTCCAACCACACATCACTAAGCTGAGAAACGTGACAGCCGTGGAGGGCAGCGCTGCTATGATCTCCTGTAAAGCTGAGGGTGAACCCCTGCCTGAGATCTCCTGGAGGAGAGCCAGCGATGGACAGAGCTTCTCCTATGGACAAAAGGTACAACTCTAGACAGGTACAGATACAGCTGGACATGCCACTTGGTAAGCAGTAATTAGTTTTGTATAAGCACTGTAATGTGGCACTTTAAAGACCACTAAAAAAACTCATGTAATCTGCCCTGATATAAATGTGTGAAATACAAACATGAGTAATCATGATGTATTCATTGCATCAGAATATGGTTGCTGTGTACCCACCCAGTGTCTGTGCATAATTAAATATAGCTCTCCAATGTTCCACAAATTCTGTACCTTTCAATTTGGTGAGAAAGCATGGCATTTGATTGATGCACTCATTGTCTTCTGTGTGAGCTTCAGTATTTGAAATCCATCAACTACGGTCAGAGCTGTTAGAGCTCAGAAGCTGGCATGCCCTTATGAAGCCACCAGAGCTGCACAGCACATGAGATAAAGTTCAGTTTCTTCCTCCATGTTCTGTGCCTGCGTTGAATAAAAATGCGTGCTGCACAATAGTTAATTCAACAGGGATGCCCAGTCCGGTATCATGAAAAGAAGGGGAGCTGTCAAAGAACATTAGAATACCATAAAAGCACAGTTGTTAGGCAGCAACAATGGAGGTAAATGGAGTTGCTCTTCAGTGAAGCAGTCTGTGGATCTTTGACAGGAGCTTTATGAAAGACCCTGCCACCATGCTTAATCTAGCAGCGACTGCTCGGCAAGCAATTTAAATGGCCTGCCTGATGGGAAAGGTAAAGAATAATCAAGGAGGGATGTGTAGCAAAGAAGAAGCACCTCCAGTTACTCAATGTTAGTGTAACAGAATTCACATTGTAGAAATATTGCAGTTAGGAGCAGGAGATCCACTGGAGAGCTACTGTAATGCACTACCCTCTTCTTAATTCTAATATTCGAGGCCTAAACACTTATGTAAATGGTCT
The DNA here is from genome assembly GCF_027358585.1 of Pangasianodon hypophthalmus. Classification (NCBI taxonomy): domain Eukaryota; kingdom Metazoa; phylum Chordata; class Actinopteri; order Siluriformes; family Pangasiidae; genus Pangasianodon; species Pangasianodon hypophthalmus. The sequence goes on from NC_069714.1 coordinate 14,474,691, forward strand.
TCCATTTTACCATTGTTTAGTAGTGAAAGCAAACTGAAATTTTTTTAACACATCATCACTCTCGAAAAGTGCTCAAGTGTGAATTAAATGGTTATGAGAACTTTAAGGCATATTTCATTAGTAATGTAAGCACAAAATAACTGATATTCAAAGGTGTGAGTAATGAGAGACAAAAAGTAGCCCTCTTTGTGTAACCTCTCACAATGAGGAGAGTAACTCATTCTCTCTAATCAAACACAACACCACCATGTCCAAGTTGTATCACCAATATAACCCTCAATACATTCCTAAAAATGCCAGTGTAATATCTCTGTGATATTTAAAAACTTGCACATGCTTTTTTGTAAAGTAGCGTGGATTACTATAGTGCTCTTTTGTACTGTACTCTTTTGAACTATGAAAGAACTGTATTACAAATGTATGAGTTCAGAATAACATTCCCACTGTACTCAGAATGAGGGAACATCCTGCACGATCTCTTAAACTTGTGATCAATCCTGCACAGTGGGTTGGAGGAACTTTGGCCCATTCTTCCTTACAAAACTGCTTCAACTCAGTGATGTTAGTTCCCTGCATGAACTGCTCTTTTTAGGTCCTTCCACAATATTTCCATTGGATTAAGGTCTGGACTTTGACTTGGCCATTCCAAAATGTTACATTTCTGCTGGTTTAACCATTTCTTTGTAAATTTACTTGTCTTGCTGCACTTATGTTAGGCTTCAGTTCACGGACAGATACCCTGTCTTTACCCTGTAGAATTTGCCGTTACAATCCAGAATTCATAGGTCCAAAAATAATGGCAAGCTGTCCTGGACCTGAGGCAGCAATGCAGCCCCAAACCATGATACTGCCACCTCATGCTTCATGGCTGTGATGAGGTTCTTGGGATGCAGTGTTTGGTTTTTGCTTGTTCAGTGTTTGCCTGATGGTGGACTCATGAACGTTCAATGTAAGAGTGGCCTGTAGATCCTTAGATGTTACTCTGGGGTTCCTGTAATATTACTTCTGGCACCTGTGGAGTGATTTTTGCTGAATGACCACTCCTTGCGTATATCATCTGCCTTGCAGTGGATTGGTGGAGGCCAAACTCTTTAGAAATGGTTTTGGAACCTTTTCCAGCACTTTTTCAATAATTCTTTTTATAAGGTTGTCAGGAATTTCCATTGATTGGGCCATGGCACACTTCTGTAAACCTGTGTGGTGAAGACCAGACTTTGATAGTGAAGACCCAAGTTTATGCCATCCCCTTGACTGACTTCACCAGACTTCAAATACCCCTTTAAATTAAATCATACTCATAGAGGCTTACATACCTCTTCCGACAAAGATATTTAATGTTGGATAATTTTGCTCAATAAATAAATGTAAAAACTATAGTTTTTTGCATCATTTGTTTAATTGGGTTCTCTTTATCCAGTTTTAGGACTTAGATGACAATCTGATCACATTTAAGGTCAAATTTATGCAGAAATACAGACAATTTAAAGGCTTCACAAACTTTCTAGTGGCACTGCATTTGACACAAAATTCTAATGAGGAGCAGTGTTTTAGTTCCTGAGAAATTTTCTGTAAATAGCCATTAAAACACACTAGTTTAACATCACTTTAGCCTATTGGTAGCAGTAGTAGTAGTCTTCAGTAGTATTTAATCTAGTCTATGAGTATAATTGTGTATATGCAGATTTTGCTCTCTTTTCTTTGTGTTTCTGAATGCAAAAATTGTGTATTTTGAGATGCTGTGGCTAAATGGTGCCTTCCCTTTCTATGATACTACATACCATTTTGTATTTAATATTCAGTGTTCAAACTCAGTTAAATATTCAGCTAATATAAAGGGCCATGTGTTTGTGTTTTCAGAGTCCAGACGAGCGTGTGGAGGTGCGTGGGCATTATGGTGAGTCCATGCTGACCATCGTGGGAGTGGGCCTGTCTGACTGGGGCCGTTTTGACTGTGAAGCTCTCAGCAGAATTGGAGGACATCAGAAGAGCATGTTTCTGGATATCGAGTGTGAGTGTATATTACTCACAGAAACCCCACACAAGCACACACTGCCACAAATGTGTATGCCAGACACATGTACACACATGACAACTCTTAATCACACCAGCAGGAGATGAGAATCTGGGAAATATTCCCGTCCCTCCTCCAGCTCATGCTGTTGTAAAAAGTACCATGTGCTACCCTTTTCAAACTAGAGTGTTTTTAGTGAGTCTATAATGCATTTGAAAGATTGAAGACATTTAACCAATCACTGGGGCTTCATCCGTTGCGAAGGGCTTCATCAGTTTTATGGATGAGTGGTGAAACATCTTTAAAATTATAACACATGTCTAGTCTTCCTAAATTATTGCTACTAGATATTCAAAAATGACCCAGGTGACAGAAAATCTCCATAGATAATGTTGAATATCTATCTTCTCTCTACTGTAGTCACAGTATGGTGATGTGTCTCTATATTCCATCAATAAAGTGAGAACAGATTAGCCAGCGGGGTGACACTGGTATATGGGGAGAGCACTGGGAGGTGGGTGGTTTAACGGGGTCTGGGAATGTCTTCTAAATGGGGCTCAATGGAGTGAACGTTCCAACAGTGGCACTCATTAACTCACCCATTCAGTCACCTGCCTATAGTGACACAGGGGACAGCATCAATCTCTATTATGGAAAAAGCATGTGTGTCAGTGGGAGAGTGTACATGCCTGCCAGAGAGGCAGAGAAAAGGAAAGACAAAGAAAGATATAATGAAAGAAAAAACACTGAGAATGTGAAAATTATGGGCTGTGAGTGTATATTGGGCAGGTTGTTTTAGTAAATTGCAGTGCCACATATTCAGATTGATCACAAGCCTGTATACCCAGCTGCAAGCATGCTCCCAGATGCACTTTTCAGTTATCATGTGTGTGTCTACAGACACACTCACATCTGTGACAGCCACAGAGCTTAGTCTGTTATTCTCTTCGAATGGTTCTACCTCTGCCAGTGAGCTGTTAGCTTATATTTCAATTTCTGCTCAGAATTAAGTCTGGGCGGCTGATCTCAGTTTTGTTTTCCATGCTAGTGTATAGCTGGGCTTTTTTATGCTTCAACTAGCTAATGGCTTTTTATCTTTTAACAGATGCGCCCAAGTTCCAGACCAATCACACCATCTTTTTTTCATGGGAGGGGAACCCAGTAAACATCAGCTGTGAGGTGATGTCCAACCCTGTGGCCACTATGCTGTGGCGGCGAGACAAACTGACCATCCCTACCGAGGGCATAGCCAACATGCGAGTACACAGCGCTCCTGGCAAATCCCTACTGGAGGTACTTACACAGCAATGTCTGCCCTCATTGTACCATTTACTGAAGGTAACTGATATCCTCTCTAATTCATTCTCTGATTGTCTAAACTGTTAGTCTAATCTGCTTCTGTGGTCAAAGCACATTTGTTTCAAGGTACAGCTCAGATCCAATTCATTCAGGCCTCTGATAAATTGGGTCACCAGTTTTTCTTACTCCAATCTCATTTATCCAGGTCACTCCCATGTCAGACCGGGATTTTGGCCGATACAACTGCACTGCCAGAAACAACATTGGTATGCGGTTCCAGGAGTTCATCTTGGCTCAGGCAGGTTAGTAGACCGCTCCTCTCCAAAAGCCAGAGGTTCATGTCTCTCTGTCTCAGGGGTGCTTGGGAGAACATACAGCTTCTGTTGTGTGATTATGGAAATGCCTCTGAACACATTTCTGAATTTTTAGATCTTTTCATATTGATTGTAAGCATCACCATTAATCAAAGAGTGTCACCATAGTCCTCAATTCCCCAGACTTGCACCACATTTGTCAAGATGCAAATATGTGCTATACATGGCTCCTTATCCATCTCATTATATTACAGCCTTCTTTCCTCTAAATAGATGTAGATTATAGACAGCAATTCATAATGTTTTAAGAAAACATTTGATTTTAAATAGATGACATTACTATATACTGTATAAGGAGGAATGATTCATTACATTCACTTCAATTGACATAGTGAATTTAAAATACACACACACACACTCACATTTAGTATTTCAGGAGAAACAAGCAGAGGGCACTGTGTATTTTCTCAGAAACTCTCAGAGACTCTCCCTGGTGGTACAACACACAAGAAGAGAATCTGAAAAGCCAGAGCATTAGAATTCTTGAATAATACTCTCCAGTAAAATGCATACGTATCTCTGCTCCTCACTTCTACCACACTAAATCACAAACACTCACAAACTCACTCTCTTACTCTTCCTAACACCCATTTAATTTTTCTCTCCTACCATTCTCTCACTTATAATCTCCTTCTCCATCATTTGTCCTGTCTCTCTCTCTCTTCCTCTCTCTTTCTCTCCCTTGATAGAGGTAGGTGCTTGTAATTCAGCTCAGGATGTCTCCTCATGCTCAGCAAGGGAAAATGAAGGGAGAGATCCTAAAGGCGATTGTGACTGGCACACATATCTGAATGAAACTTTTACTGCCTCTGTGTAGGATTGTTTATACAATTGTGATTACTTTGAAAGGATATGATACAAACTAAATGGTGAAGATTTCACAGTGTTAGAAAGGATTTTTTTTATCCTTAAGTTTCAGTGAGCAAAGAAAACTGGTTTACTGTAGGGGCTAAAATATTCTATGCTTATGCAGTTCCATATGTAGTATTATGCATCCATATAGTATTATGCATGACATATGTAGTATCTGTGCCAAGGTACAGTGAAGCTGTTCTGGCAGCTTATAGCAGCCCAGCACCTTACTAAAACACTTTATGTTGGTTTTTCCTTGTCTCAGTCACCCTTCTATATGTAACTCACTATGCACACTGCAACAAATTATTTTTAACCATTGTAAAAACCTAGGAATCCCTCTCTGAGAGGTGTATGTGTGTTTGTTTAGAATATGTGCTGGTATGCTAATGTGCTTGTGGCCCGTTTTCAGAATTCTTTAATAATATAAAAAATAAAACTGTAACTGCATATGTAAATTTGGTATATCAAAAGTTTTTGGTAAGGAAGTAAGGAAGTATGTATGTTATTATGTAATCCATTATATACTTATGATCAGGTTGGCTGTTTATGTTCTCCTTGTTCCTGCCTGTTTCAGATGTTCCATCTAACCCATACTCGGTGCATCTTAGCTCTGTGGCCCAGCGCACAGCTACAGTGACGTTTATGAAGCCAGACTCTCATGGTGGAGTTCCTATTGGCCATTACCTGGTCAGATACAAAGACATTAGTTCAAATGACTGGAGAGATGTAAAGTCACATGGAACACAAAGTGAGTGAGATCTCTTGCTCTCTATCACTAGGTAACGTGTGTAACGAGTATATAGACATATGATGTGCTACAATATGCAAAATCTTTTATTTATTACATCACTGTGCTACCAGTGTACCAAAATTCTCATAAAGACTGTTACACTTGCAGAGTTAAATAAACTGATTCCACAACCACAAATACCACAGATGTTTATTGACGAGGAGAAAAAATGACCTTAAGCCAGGGATTGGAAAGGATTGGGTTCAGCTGCCTGGAGGACCTGAGTTAGCGAGTCTTCCTCAGTGTTGGCCAAGATTGCAATGTTTCTGGATCACAAATTGATTTTTCCTGCACAACACTCAGAAGGGCTTGCGGGAACATAAAGGACAAATCAGACAGCCAGATAAGCAAGCTCAACTACTTGAAAGGCCCAGAGCTAATATCCATAATGCTGAGAAGAGTTGTGCCAAAGAGGCATGATTGAGCAAAAGAATAATTGGGCTTGCAAACCTTGGTCATGACTGAGGAAAGCAATTGGAATTTTGATATAGGGATCGCAATCTATATTTATCTCAAGTGTCAGTTAAATCCAATCTCTTGCTTTTTCTCTTCTCTCTGTCTCTCTTCTTTCTTGCCCTCACTCCCTCACTATCTTCCATCTTTCAGCAATAGTGCTGCTCACTAACCTTGAGCCCAACACTACTTATGAGGTCCGAGTGGCAGCTGTGAATGGAAAAGGCCAAGGGGAGTTTAGTCGCACAGAGAGCTTTCAGACATTACCCATCCGTAAGTATACTCCACTCAGCAAAGCAAATCCTCTCACTGCATGATATGTTTATTTAGCTTAAAAGAAACTGGATTGCTGCATAAAACACACAGTTACTCTTTATGTTTCTTGATGTATTGAAGTTATGGTATTTTATCCCTTATGCTCTGCTAGGGCCAAAAATACTCATTTTAACTTTTTACTGTTAGTCCAACATGAAGATTTATGTGATTTACAGACAAGAAATGTACGTTTTAAAACAAGATTTGTTTTTCAGTTTTTTTGAGAGTAACAAGGTGAATTGTTAAACTTAAGTGTTATACTGTTTAGTTTAGTTTAGTCCCTATCACATTGTCAGTCTCTTTTATACACTCCATGTGTATAAAACTACCATCAGGAGGATCCCAAACATGTCAATGGATTTTGTGTGCTTATATCCAATGTGACTAGATATTGTTTACGTTGATGATAATTAAGTAAGAAATAAAACACAGTGGGGTGTCCACTTATAGAAAAATAATCAGTTGGGGTGGTGTGGTGGTGTTACCACTCCAATGTTGATTATTTTCCTATAACAGCATGTCCCAAAGTGTTTTTTCCTCTTATGCCACAGCAATTTGCCAGTGCTAACAAATTGTTTATTAATTAAAGAATGACACATCATGCTTTCTATCCATTTTAGAGTAGTTAAATTTAATGTCTGCAAAACAAGTTCATGTTCTTGCTTACATTTGAACAGGTATACCCAGTTGTCTCTCTCTTTTCTTTCACTTGAAGTTAATAAGACAAAAAATGCACCTTGTCATGTTACAAAGAAACCTCAACGCCCTCCACCCTGAATATTTTACTGTGTCAGAAAACTTTAAATTTATAGCTTTACCTCTGATTGGTACACTGAAGACACCTTCCAAAAATATTAAATAAACTCCTCACAGAAAGCTTCACCATATCAACAATTACACACATTTTTAACATGTTTATATGCAGCATCTGCCACACAAAAGTCCCTGTGTAAGTTACTACTATAGAAATGATAACATCTTAGAATAAGCACATGAATATAAACCATATAGAACTACTTTTATTATAGAAAATCAAGAATTCAACTATAGATGCTATAAGATGAATATATCAGTCATTTATATTATTTTTTTACTAAATAGAGAATAAACCCCAAGAGTTAAGCATTCTCATCTGTGCTGCAGGAGAACCGAGTCCCCCATCAGTGCAGGGTCAGAGGGGCATGGGAAAGGCCTACAGACTGGGCCTGGTTAAACAGGACGATGGTGGCATGCCCATCCTGGAGTATATTGTCAAATACAAAACAGTGAGTCATGAACTTTCACAGCTTTTCTTTTCATACAGTATCGACTTTATTAATTAATTACTCAATAACTTTTATTCACCCATGTAGCAAATTTAGAACCAATTATAAGTTGTTGCCAATTTTAGTCAACAATTGATGTGTTCTGAAAATTGTTGTCATTTAGCCAATGATTAAGTCTGGCAGTGTTGCTATAAAAGTCAACCTGTGTGCAAATGAGGTGTCAGAGCAGTGAGTTTTCCTTCCAGACATAAAGCTAAGAGTGGGTTGCAAAAATAGATTCTTAGAGACTCTTGTGTTTCTTCATGGAAGCAAATGAAGGCATAAGGAAATACCTGAGCTGCTAGTACAGATAGGGGACTTGTTTTAAGAAGTGTTCAGTCTGCAGTAAAATTGCTTGAAGTGGGGTGTGTGTATGTGCTTCATCATCCATACCACTCTCTATTACTCACCAATTAATCTCCAAAAGGTGAGCTGTTCCTCTCTGTCAGTCATTAAAGTGGTGCAGAAGTGGCTGTCACTTTCAGTCATCCCCATACAGCACATCGTTTATCAGATCCAGAAAAGGCCTGTGTCCTCACATAGCCAATACCATATCACTCACCTTTGCAATGGAGTAGTCCATCAAACATGAAAATATACACACTTAATTATACTAATATTTGAAAACTGTTTAAAGTTCACATTGCTTGGGAGCACTGTAGTGAGTGTATATTTCCAAAGCAGCAGCATTTAGAGTCTTATCAGCAACACACAAGATCTTTGATTTTTTGCAAACTAAGATAAGGACATCGTTCCCCTAAGAAATGCTAATTAAACCGGCAGGTGTGTGTGTGTGTGTGTGTGCATGCTTGTGTGTCTGTCTGTCTGTCTGTGCGAGTGTACTTATGTTTGTGTGTGTGCTCATTAGGAAGTTGCTCTGATACTGGTGTTTGGCTTGTTTATGGGATTAGGAGCTGCTGTTGAGAAATCTGTGTTTACAGATCACCGAACCCTAGAGAACGTCTGGCTTTGTCCCTCTCTCCCTCTATATCTCTGCTGCTGCTGATAATTTACTCAGTCTCATCTCAAATCCTTCCCTCTTCTGTGACCCACATGGGTCCTGCAACCACATCATCATCATCTCTCTCTCTCTCTCTCCTTTCTGTGATGTCTTCGTTTTTTGCATGCAGAGGTAAGAACATGGGAAATGGAGATGAAGAGACATAGTGCCTGAGGCCTGTCAGGCGTGTGAAATGCATATTCAACCGTTTAGCTTTTAAAGAGATCTGGCAGTCTGAAAATGTCAAAATATGAAAAGGATGATGATTTTGAGAAGTAGAGTGTGGGCTGGAGTTTTATTGCAGTACAGCAGCTAGTATAATACCATAAACACATGCACATATATACACAGATATAAACAATAGAAATAGGAAATGTTTTTTGGAATATATTTGTCATGTGATTGCGTGGGAATGTTTTGTGAGATTATACAGATGAGGAGTGATTGTTTCTAAAGGAGAGTACATGGCCGCAGGAGTTTGCCTCTTTCATCTGCAATTTGGTTAATCCTCCTCTGTTGTATGTGATGAAGTTAGACATGTTTTCTAAATCAAATGAAGTTAGATGGACTAGTTTTATGAAAAAGATTATGCTCCATCCATCAATACAAAATCCTAACCCATTCAATGAATCCAACTTGCAGCTAGAATTTAAATAAAAAACAAATCTTGGACTAACATACTTACAGAGTTTGTGCATGTGTTTGTGCGTATGTGTGTTTAGGATAAAGAGGACCAGTGGATGACCAAGGTGGTGCCTGGTTTGAGTGACTTTGTGCTGCTGCAGCCTCTCCAATGGAACATGCGGTATGAAGTGGAGATCACTGCCCGCAATGTCAAAGGCCTGTCTGAGCCCACCTTTGTGAAATTCTCCATGCCACAGAAACCGGATATTACAGGTACATTCACCTCCAGAGCACATGCTCTTCACAAAGCACTCATAAAGCATGTCATTCATTCAACATTTTCACAGGAAGTGTACCTACTCAACTAAGTTAAAATTCTTGATTTTATATATATATATATATATATATATATATATATATATATATATATATATATATATATATATATATATATATAAAATGTGTGCGTGTTTTTGTGTGTATACTGTACACACGTCTGGGTTGGTGTCAGCCCATATGAGTAGTCTGACTGTTTGGGGGAAGAAACTGTTACACTTGGGGGAAGAAACTGGCTGTGAGGGCCTGAATGCTTCGATACCTTTTGCCAGATGGCAGGAGGGTGAAGAGTTTGTGTAAGGGGTGCGTGTAATCATCCACGAGGCTGGTGCCTTTGCGGATGCAGCATGTGGTGTAAATGTCTGTGATGGAGGGAAGAAAGACCCCGATCACTATCCTCTGCAGGGTCTTGCGATCCAAAACAGTGCAATTTCCAAACCAGGCAGTGATGCAGTAGTTCAGGATGCTCTCGATAGTCTCTCTGTAGAATGCAGTGAGGATGGATGGTGAGAGCTGGGCTTTTCTCAGTCTTCCCGGAAAGTAGGGACACTGCTGGGCTTTCTTGGCTATGGAGCTGGTTGGCTAAGGAATTTGGTGCTTGATGTTCAGTAGAGAGTGGTCACTCCATGCTCTCCTGAAGTCAACATCCATCTCTTTTGTTTTGTCCACGTTCAGGAACAGGTTGTTGGCTTTGCACCATTTCATTAGCCACTGCATCCACCACGGTTGTGTCATCGGCAAACTTGATGATGTGATTCGAGCTGTGCAGTGCTGCACAATCGTGAGTCAGCAGAGTGAACAGCAGTGGACTGAGCACACCACCCTGGGGGCCCCAGTGCTCTGTGTGATGGCGCAGGAGATGTTGCTCCCGATCCGGACTGACTGAGGTCAGGAGGTCTAGGATCCAGTTGCAGACGGAGGTGTTCAGCCCCAGCAGGCTTAGCTTTCCCATCAGGTGCTGAGGAATGATTGTATTAAATGCTAAACTGCAGTCTATGAACAGTGTTCAAACGTAAGTGCCCCTTTCCCCAGGTGGCTGACGGCCAGATGGAGGATGGTGGTGATGGCGTTGTCTGTTAAGCGCTTGGGACGTTACGCGAGCTGCAGGGGGCCCAGTGAGGGGGTAGCAGGGTCTTGATGTGCCTCACGATGAGCCTCTTGAAGCACTGCATGACAATGGATGTGAGTGTGAAGGGACGTAGTCTTTGAGGCAGGACACTGAAGACGACTTCTGCAAGGGGACAATGGTTGTGGGATTGAAGCACTTGGGAATGATAGTGCTGCTCAGGGAGATGTTGAAGATGGCAGGGAAAAAATCATCTAGCTGGTCTGCACATCCTCAAAGCACTCTGCCAGAAATGTTGTCTGGTCCAGAAGCCTTCCGTGGGTCAACTCTACTACTTGAAATTGTTCAGTGCATCTGGAAGAAAGGCATCACAGTCACAGGCAAGTGATGTTATCCTGTAGTTGGTGATAGCCTGGATGCCCAGCCACATACACTGGGTGTTTTCGCTGTCCTTGAAGTTGCTGTGGATTTTCTGCCCGTGTGCACGCTTTGCCTCTCTGATGGCCTGGGACAGTCTGGCCTTCGCTGTTCTTAAGGCCACCTTATCACCTGCACCTGCTCAATGGCTTCTGGATGGAGTGTGTGGTGATGGTCTTGGAGACATTGACATCATCAATGCACTGATGCCATGTATTCCTCCAAGTTGGTGGAGTCGCCATCAGTTGCAGCCTCCACAGAGCCCCTTCATAGCATTAGCGCTGGGGGGAATGTACACTCCAACTATAAGGACAGTGGTGAATTCTCGTGGTAAATAAAATGGTCTGCATCTAACAGTCACAATCTCCACCAGCGATGAGCAGTAACTAGAAACTAGCACTGAGTTCTTGCACCATTCCATTGATGTAAATACTCACTCAATGTTTTTTGTGCTGCTGCCACATGATTGCTGATTAGCTAACTGCATGAATGTCCAGGAGTACAGGTGTTCCTATTAAAGTGGACAGTGAGTGTATAGTCATAATTATATAAATATATATATATGCAGTCATGTGAAAAAAATTAGGACATCCCATGAAAGCCTGTGTTTTTTTAACATAGTTAAACATATGGACATTTGATCTTCATTTTAACAATATTGGGAGATTCAAGTAATATAAGTCATTTTAAAATGATCCGTAAAATGTAATTTCTTATGAGGAAAAAGTAAGGGCATCCCCACATTTCTTTGTACTTAAAATGGCTAAAATTGCCTACAGGTGTATCACGTCAGGTGCAAATTATTAGAACATCATTACAGAGCATTTTGAAGGAGGCTTGCCTTATTTAAACCTCAGACATTTAATTTGGTTTGCTCTTAATTGTTGAATTGAGAGGTATCACCATGGTGAGATCCAAAGAGCTCTCTGAGGCCTTCAGAATGAAGATTGTTGATGCTTATGAGTCTTGTAAGGGATATAAAAAGATCTCAAAAGAATTTGTAATCAGCCATTCCACTGTCCAGAAAATCATTTACAAGTGGAGAACATTTAAAACCACTGCCAAAATGGCCAGGTCAGGCCGACCAAGCAAATTCACCCAAAGAGCAGGCTGCAAGATGCTTAAAGAAGTCTCCAAAAACCCTAAAATATCATCACGGGACCTACAGCAAGCTCTTGCTACAGTTGATGTCAAAGTGCATGAATCTACAATCAGAAAGAGACAACACAACTTTAATTATCATGGGAGGTGTGCAAGGAGGAAACATTTGCTGTCTAAGAAAAACATGAGGGCAAGAGTGAAGTTTGCCAAAGAATACATAGACAAAGGCCAAGACTTCTGGAATAATGTGCTTTGGACAGATGAGTCTAAAATTGAATTATTTGGACACCATAACAGAGGGCATGTTTGGCGTAAACCAAATACAGCATTTCAGCAAAAGAACCTCATACCAACTGTGAAACATGGAGGTGGAAGTGTTATGGTTTGGGGATGCTTTGCTACAGCGGGACCTGGCCAGCTCACCATCATAGAATCCACTATGAATTCTACATTGTATCAGATGGTGCTTGAGGAACATGTGAGACCATCTGTCAAAAAATTGCAACATGACAATGACCTAAAACATACCAGTAAATCCACCAACGCCTGGCTGAAAAGTAAAAAATGGAGAGTTCTGGAATGGCCAAGTCAAAGCCCAGATTTAATTCCTATTGAGAACTTAATATATAATGGGGTGTACTCATTTTTTCACATGATTGTATACATATCATTTATATGATATATATATATATATATATATATATATATATATATATATATATATATATATAAATATAAATATTTTCTTATGCACAAAGTATCCTCTGATTATAATTGCACGTAAGGTTCTACATTCTACCCACTCATACTTAGCCAGCCATCATCATCACCATCACTGTCAGACTTTCAGCCCACAGAAACAGTACTTTTCACTTAATACACATATGGTCACACTTAATGACACTTAAAAGCATTAAAAGTTGGAGTCATTTAGTCTCAGGAGCTTATTGTTATGAAATCAGTAGCACTGGTGAACTATTCAGTGGCTCTGAATAGCTAGTGACTGAATATCTGTGCTCCTGCTATTTGATAGATGTGAAATGGTTCAGTGAGTTCTGTCAGTGGAAGTGGAAGAGCGTAGTGTTGATTGAAGCAAAAAATGTCAGCAGTATTGGGAGCACCACTGTAGAGAAGCAGACTGAGGTTGATGGAAAAGATGGCTGGTCGATTGGCTGTCCCCTCTCATTTTGCATGCTTATTGCAGGCAAAGACCCAGGAGTGCTTTTCAACAAGTTAGTCCTTGTCTTTATTCACACCTCAAAATTACACCCAAATTACATCCACTTTATTCATGACAATGACTATCACATAGATGAGTTAGTCTCTTTCAATTAGCTTTTGTTTAACCAAACATGCGTTGAGTCCTCTCAGCAAAATTAATTTAGGCCTTTTTCCATGATGCTTCAGAAATGATTATTTTTTCCCCCTCTGTAGTCTCCTTTTTGCAACATCAAAAGTACAGCTTAGAATAATGCAGAATTTGGTAGCCTTTGTGTAAATGTGTAATAAAACTATGTAAATCAGGACAAACTAGGGAGAAAGAAAAAAAAACTGAAAAAAAGACACCAGTGTCAACATCTATCACTCTATTCAGGTCCAGATTCAACATTTGTTAAATACAAATGAACAGTACTGCAGATTTCACAATTTAAAGAAATGGTCCAGACATTTGAGTTTGGGTTTTATTTTCTTTAGAATACCATAATTTGTACCCCATACACCGCACATTTCATGTACATTTCAGAAATATAGAGAAACAATAGATAGATTAACACATTTAAAAGGAATTGTTGATTCCTTCCTGTGTTGATTTTGTACTAAACTAATTTTTTTGTCTCTCCCACTTGATATTGGACAAAGTGTAATATAGCCCATTACTTAAAATCAGTTTGATACCCTTGATATAATGTGTTATATGATATACAATATATTTTATACCATATATAGTTTTATTCAATTCAATTCAATTTTATTTGTATAGCGCTTTTAACAATGGACATTGTCAGAAAGCAGCTTTACAGAAATGAATGGATTCAAAGAATATATTGTAAATATGTGAATTTATCCCTAATGAGCAAGCCAGAGGCGTCGGTGGCAAGGAAAAGCTCCCTGACACAATATGAGGAAGAAACCTTGAGAGGAACCAGGCTCAAAAGGGAACACATCCTCATCTGGGTGCAACGGATAGTGCAATTATAAATAAATCCCTTCTATTATTGTGTACTATATGGACAAATAGTGCAAATGTGCAACCAATAAATTCATCACAGTTTTCGCAAGAAGTCTGGTTGGTTAAAATTCCCCACGGTTCTTCAGACCATCCATATGGGGCCACCCCCAGCAGCGAACCCAACCAATGAGAACTTGAACCAGAGGTAGGGCATCAGGATGAGTCAGACAGGTCCGGAGAGCAGAAGGGGTCAGGACCACTGGCATCTCAGGAGTAGCATGTGTAGCTCGACAGAGAGTGTGTGTGAGAGAGAGAGAGAGAGAGATGGAGAGAGAGGGAGAGATTGTTACATAAGCTTTTGTCCTCTAATGGTTAAGGACAATGTACTTTGCGTGCAGAGTGCAAGCAGGGACTCCGGCAAAACTAGCTATGACAGCATAACTAAAAGGGAGAGCCAGAAGCTAACAGAGACATGAGGGCACCCTGGGATATAAGACAGCCAGCCACTCCACCATTGATAAACCTGAGTGAACGTGTGAGAGTGGGGGCGGCGACAGTACCCAAACATCCCAGTTCACCACAACACTCTATGCCTGTGAACCCTCCAGATCTGCTCCTTTACCTAAGAAAAAAATATTCACAAAAGACTTGACTAAACAAATATGTTTTCAGCCTAGACCTAAACACTGAGACTGTGTCTGAGCCCCAAACACTAAGTGGAAGGCTGTTCCATAACTGTGAGGCTTTGTAAGAGAAAGCTCTACCCCCAGCTGTAGCCCTCACTATTCGAGGTACCAACAAATAGCCTGCACCTTTTGTGTCTTTGACCCCACCATTAACCTACACCAAAATGTACTAACAATACATTGATCCTGAAATAGAGGATCAAGTGGTAAAAGTGATATCAGATATCTTCTTTCTGAACATGTTTATTTTCACAAGTCCCTGATATACAGGCAAGTGCACACCCGATTAAAAAAAAAGTCATACTTGTGGAAATAGAATGTATACAATATCTGAGGGATGACAAATAGCTTATCCACAATTTTAATTTGTCTCTCTGCAAACCAATTGGACCTAAGGTTAAGAGGGATATGGCGCTGGATATCATTCCAATTGTCCTCTGGGAAAGTCATGTTAAAATCCAATTCCCAACTCATTCTACTAGTCAATGCTCAGTATATCATAACAACTAGGGTCTTGAAGATCAACAGGGTTAATATGGCTACATATTTGGAGGTATTGGTATAAACAATGTTGGTCACGTTAACCCTGTCTTTCTTCAAATTTATAGAATAAATTCAACTCTAATAATAAATAATAATAATTTTCAGATTATTCCCTTTTTACATTGTCCTTGTCCTAGGATGTAATGCCCAAGTCATCCAGACCCAGTGATATCTATATACCTGTACCAAGATCAAATAAAACTGTAGGGTACCAATCAAAAGGCAGTGATGGCATTAGATTATCCTAACCTGCACTGGAGAGCATTATTAGGGATTTGGAGTAGTTGATTTTACAATATAATCAACTTAATCATTTGGGGCAGTGTGGTGTGACATTTTGTAATAAATTATGTCACCAGCTTAAAGCAAGAGAATTCCAGAGTTCAATCTAATGGCCTCAGCAAGAGGTTTAATAAAAGTGCTGAACATGGTGATAAAGAGATACCCTTGTCTGGTAGCTCTGCTTACTGTAATCAGTGCTGACTATTGCTAATAGCATGGGCACTAGAGTTCTTAAAGCTGAGTGCAACTATTGCTAATAGCATAGTTCTTAAAGCTGCTGGATGTACGAATTTGGAATTTTCTAAGTTAGAAAATGTTGCAAGGTACTTGAAGAAGAACATGTCCTAATGTGGGTTGTGCTGCATGATTCTCCACTGCATGTGTTATTCTCATGGCTGTGAGTGCCAAGAGAATATAAATTCAGAAAAATCAAGTCTGAGGCCTAAACTATATACTATGCACTAAGTAGTATGTCTAAATACTAATGAAAATTAGAATGTAACTGCTGTTATCAACTATCCCCACAATATTACCATTA
Source organism: Pangasianodon hypophthalmus (assembly GCF_027358585.1). Lineage (NCBI taxonomy): Eukaryota > Metazoa > Chordata > Actinopteri > Siluriformes > Pangasiidae > Pangasianodon > Pangasianodon hypophthalmus. The sequence continues at coordinate 14,490,855 of NC_069714.1, forward strand.
TGAGAATAAAACAAACTTTAATGTGACTGTCACATTTACTGAGTACCAAGTAAAAGAGCAAAACCTCTCAGACGCTCCACTGTAATCTCATAGCACTCTGTTATGCTGGCTATAGTTACCGTGATAAAATACAGCGTAGAGAACAAAGCTATCACATCTGGTCACTTCCACTGTGTGTGCGTGTTTTTTGTTCACCAGCCTGTCAAACACTTTATGCAACATGCCTTATAGTACCATTAGCACGGTAGCTGAAATACAGAGTAGAGGATTAACAAAAACAAATTAGTGAAAAATATACACTGTCAGACTCACCCAATATAACCCTGTTTGGAATACAAAAAATACAGAGAAATCTATATACATCTCTCCTTAATCACCAGCTGGCTATCATGAGTTCTTTAGTTAAAGTTCACCATGCCTCCCTGGGCAACTCACAACAGGTCAGAACTCACAGCTGCTCATATATTTGTCCCCAACTCAACTGTTTCATTTTAACAAAAAATCCGATGTACTGGAGCTTTAAATAATAGTACCCTGCCAAAAAATATGATCCTGCTCCACCCAATCAAAATCTCTTTCAGCACTGATCCTTATAACTGCATTTTGTTAGGTTGTGAAATATATAATGGTTATCACACTGATGATATTATTAGAAATGTAGCAACCTTTAATAAAGCCAGTATGATATGGTTTGATGATACTTGACATTGTGACCTTGAGTCTGAAAGCCAGAATCTTAGCTAAGATCTGGGCACCTCCTGGCATTAAGGAAATGGGTCTATATCAGACAATAAGTCAATATCAGAGGGATCATCTTCTTTACCCTTCCTAAAAATGAGTGTTATATTGGATGATATGATAAGGGCTATCTGGCTGTTATAGGTCAACAAAGTGTTCTGTAATTCAACTTGAATCAATTCTCCATTGTTTTCTTTAAGAGACAAAACATATCATCATTCCTTTCAATGTTGGAAAAAGGTTGTTGACCAAATAAGTACGACATTTTTAAAAATAATATTAGCATAGTGGTATGAGGGATATACCAGAACATGATCAGTGATTACCCCCAATAGATGTGTCCCCACTGGAGCACTCAGTGACATTATCTACCATACTATTATTAAGCAGAATGTAATTCAGTGTCAAAAGGGACTGACATACTACAAAGAAATATAGGGTCATAAAGTCTTCATATATCAGACCATATTTGTCACAAATTTCTCTCAGATCAATAATTTAATATTCCGTACCTATTTTAGATCGCCCAAAACTACTGTCACAGAATTGGTTTCTCCTTTAAAAAAAAAAAAGACATTAACATCAAAAACAACATAAATATTAACCAAAACCAGTGACTCTCAATATTACAATAATAATAAAATAAAGATCAATAATAAAAATGTCATTTTTTATGTATAACTACGAGAATCTCAGTAGATTATAAAGAGTAAATATTTGTCCTACTTATTTTATTGTATGATGTTTGTCATCTTCATTAAGATAAATTCATATTTAATAATATTAATTATTCATACTGAGACAGTATTATATATGTATTTTTTTTCTCCCCTATTTTTAAGGTCAACTTTATCTTTAGGTGCCAGTATTTCCGTTTTTACCACTAGCTTGTTTATAGCCATATTCTCCATCTTCAGTTAACAATTCTTGTGTAAACTATAACATGTGTCAACAAGAAACAGCACTGGATGTGGAGCCACTTTGAGAAGGGGAGAATTAAAGTCCTCAATAAGCTTCTATGAGTTGAATGTTGTTGCTTTGTTGTTGGGATCATTAATAACAATTTATTGTTGCTGAACTCTGCTGAAACAGGCTTGGTAATATGCCAATAGGGCAGTCTGAGCATCTCAGAATAGGCACCTGATAATCATAATCCCAGTCAGAATAATGACTTGTGATATGTGACAGTAACCATATATGATTATTTGTGTGTATGTGCCCAAGTAGGGTTGATTTCACTTCTAATCAAGCATATTTTCTCCCATCTTCTCCCCCTGTCTTTTTCCTTCTTCTTTTTCCTTATTCTACCACCATCCCTGCTTCCATGTGCTCTTATTTATAATTCTATTGTGTTGCCTCTTTTCTGGTTCCCTCTAAACAATCCTTCTCTCCTATTCCCACCTAATGCATAATGCAATGCACTCGGGACCACAACACAAATCACTGGGCTCTTTGTTTTGCTATGAAATGGCACTAAAATCCCTTCTCTTCACTCCTATATACTAAATAAAAACACTTCCTGATTGCAATGCTTCCCTTTCCACTTATGCCAAACCTCCTTTAAATAAACACCATTTTTGAGCAGCCCATTTACCACCAACTGGACATGGAATTCCCACACTTCATTCTGCCCGTGCAGTGGCACCCATCGGAGCTACACTGTCACTCGCTCTGCATTTGTATCTCTTTTGATGTCATTCCATCTCCACCCTGCCACTGGGAACAGACTCAAAGACTGAGCCAGGGACTTACCTCCAATTTTTCCACAAATCTCTTGGGGAGATTACTGATTCTTACCAATGCTAGCTGATTGCACTGGTACACGTGATAGCACTGACCTGCAGCTCTGAGCTGATAGCTAATGCTTCATTCCAATGACTTCGCTTCAGCATTGTGGACCCTTCTTTATACTGAAGGGTAGACTACTGCATTGAAACAGACCACATTCAGCACTTTTTCTGTAATTGTGGTAATCCTGCTATCATCAGACTATTAAATTGTTTTGATTAAATCTCTGAGTTCTTATGTGTTACACAGAAATACAAATGAGATATACCTGTAGCTCTTTAGTTTGTATTGATTTTATCACTATGTAAATATTGGTTCCATCACTTGAGTGACTACATTTAATCCTGCACGTGTACATACGCCGATACCACACAGTACTCATTAAATAATGTCAAATATGATTTCAAGCACATCAAACATTAATGCACTGGCCCTTAATGCGTTTTACATTAACCAGGATCTGTCTCTTTTAAATGATTACAATACACCACATTAAATTACAACAGTACACCACAGTAATGGTATATAAATTACTTTTCATTTTCTGCACATAGCATTAGCATTAGGAGAATAGAGTGTTCTTTGCTGATGAATTGAAACTACCTGTTTTACATGGATGAGAAAATGGTTTAATATTATTGCATCTCTGAACAGTGCATTTTAATGCACTGTGAGAACAATAGAATAAGCTAACTATCATTTCTTAGCCAAATGAAAGCCTAACTAACTGTAATTAACTGTTTATTTGTGAACCAGTGAAAATAAACGGAAATGTAACTAAGTTTGATGGGTCAGTAATAGGTCCTAAAACTCAACAAAATGTAGTTTATTTATTGTAATAATAAAGACTGCATTTGGGTTCTGCACTTGCCTTTTACAATCTTCCTAGTATGAGATGAATTTTTGTCTGCTGAATGAACACATTAAGTACAATCTCTGAAAGTATTTCAGAGTATATCTGAAAGTCATACCAAACTTTAATGTCACCAAATATGCTATTGTCACCATCAAACTCTTGCAAAATCCAAGGATAGCCACTTATGCCGTGAGTTGACATAACATGCATGCACCACCGAAACTACTTTTGCAAGTGGTCTTTGCAAAGACAAACTGCTCAGTACTGAAGACTAAACTTTTAAATACATTTATGAGAAGACAACACTTAAGTATTACAATAGCTTGGATTGGGTCTGTGAAACATTCCTGGACTGTAAATATCTTAAGCATTGATTTTAAGCTTAATTACAACCGAACTCAGGTTTTTTTCGAGCTAGATATTTATTTACAATAACATACTAAAAGCTGAAAATGATTCTTTGTACAGCTCAGAGAAATGGAGATCTCATTTTGAACCACAGATTTTTAGGTAGCATCACAACCTGCCAGAAAATTGCATTGCTTTAATGATACTGACAAAAGCCTTCCAGTCTGAATGACACTTAATTCTCTACAAGAATGAAATGGCTTTTTGTTGACTGTTCCAACTGGAATTTATTCCAGCAAATGAAATGGGTCTGTTGTTTTATTGTTACCCATTATAACTGTTCACACTACTCATAAATAAGCTTTTCTTTTTCAGAGAAAGAAATTAAAATCAACTAAATCAGTCCAACCAGGCTGTATGCAGTCATTCATCTTAACGCTTGATGCATCCAGTCATAAACCGCTGAACGTATTAACCATTTTCAAGAGTACAAATGACTTATGCAATCTTATATTGAATAAAAGAGATTTCCAAAGACTTTGGCCTTGCAAAGCAACCATTTTAGACATTTTCCTATTGAGTTACTTTAATATTTTTTGAAACTACAAAAAGCTATAGCAGCTTAGATAAGTATATTTTCATCAATGCACTGCTTTTGGTGGAGATTTAAAAGCACTATACATATTGGCATTCTGAAGCTATTCAGAAAGAAATGTGCCACATCAGATATGATGATGAAAGAAACTATGCTTCAAAATGTAATGCCTAATTTGAAGAGCAACTGTCAACTTGTTCTCTATTTAGAAAATGTTCACATTTGCCCATTATTGGCAAGCTCTATAATTTGCCTTAATATCTATCATGCTGTGTTGAAAGTTTAAAGGAGAACTTGGTAGATAAATGAAAACTTGTAAAATTCACAAATAAAGGATAATTTATTCTTATTTATTAGAAAAATAATTTAATGGTGCATTAAATGTGTATGTTTACATCAGATGAACTTGTGATAGTTGAATGAAAAGGAAGTGTTTTCACATTTTACTTTTTTCTCAAATGCCTAAGATTAGGAAGTTAAATTTCCATGGAATCCATGTTGTGTTTTTGTCCTGCTTTTAATAAATGCACATGTACAGAGGCTTCTGCAGATGGATGCCTTGGAACCCACCTGTTCATCAGGAATGGTCTGGTGAAAATTTCATTTTTCCCCATGGGCTCCAGCTGGTAGCTTATTACTTTTCACGTTTTTAGGTACAACTTTACATGCACATAATGGTTTCTGAGCCATGAGCCCAGCCCCTAAGCAGAGTCATCTTGCTTTTGGATAATGGCTATCCCAGGGGCAATGACTCTGTTAAACCTGTAATGAGTGGAGGGTCACCTCTGCTTGGGGAGCATAATGTCTTAATGGGCTTCTGGGTCTTTAAAGGATCGTTATGGAGTTATGCCTCACTTGTTCCCTCAGCATGGACAATGCTTGAGCAGGACTCATATTTATGTAATGAGCAGCTCTCTAAATTGCAGCCTGACTTCAGTACCTTCCTTCAGGGGAGGGTAAAGGTAATGGCCACAGATTCTGGAGTTTTCTTTTGGTTTTAACAGTAACTGTTCATAAAGCAGTGCTTAATTTCTGTGCTTGTTCAATCTGCATTACGTCATATACAATACTGTTAACTACTATAGTTCATATGGTGGATTTACTATCAACTGCAAAAGAAGGAATGTTGTTGGTCTTTTTAGTTGACAGATTTCTGAATTCTTTTCTGTGCTGTTTTCTTTTGGATGGTTTGATTTGGCCAGGACTATATCAGCATTATGCAACATCTGCTAATCCTATGTATGAATCAGAATTAGCAATATGCTTTTGAAAGTTACCTGTTTTATCCCAGCTACAGAAATGTATGTGACCTCTCCTCACTTACCCAGCCACTTTACAATCTGCATTTTGCATTGTAATTCATTGAAAGGGACAGTTCCTGGACTATGACAAGATAATCACGGACCTTTGCACTAGATGTCTCCAAGTACTAGTGTAAAAGGTAGCTTTCTGGTTAATTAATACAGTTCAATTCAATATTAGTTATACAGAATGTTTAACTATGGACAGTCACAAAGCAAATTTAAAGATATCCAGATATAGATTTAGATCCTTAACGAGCAAGCCTGAGGCAACAATGACAAGGAAAAACTCCCTAAAAATGATATGATGAAGAAACGTTGAGAGGATGAAACTCTTTCATGAAAGGGTGGCTTGAAAAAAGCCCCTTCTCTCCAAAAAGAATACAGCAGCATGACTTAGGTTTCCAAAATTGCGTCTGAAGAAACCACAAAAGTTCTGGAACAATATCCTTTGGATTGATGAGACCAAGGCGGAGATGTTTGGGCATTATGTGTTGACTCCACTTTATATATTCATAATATTATTGAGACAAATGTGAAATCATCTGTCCAGCAGCTTAAGCTTGGCCAAAATTGGGTCATGCATCAGGACAAGGATCCCAAGCACACCAGCAAATCGACATCTAAGTGTCTAAAGAAGAAAAAAATCAAGGCGTTGGGATGGTCATGTCAAAGGCTGGACTTCAACCCCATTGCGATGCTGTGGTGGGATCTTAAGAGAGCTGTGCATAAACGAATGCCCTCAAACAAAAATGAACTGAAGCAATGAAGAGTGGGTCAAAATTTCTCCAAAACAATATGAGAGACTGTTAAACTCCTACAGAAATCATTTACTTCAAGTTATTGTTGCTAAAGAGTGGTTCTACATGTTACTGAATTATGGGGTGTACTTACAGTATTTTTTCCCGACTGGTTTCTGAATGTTGGTTTACTTGTTGGTAAAAATGATTACATATTGAAATCTGTTGTTTTTATTTTTGTTGTTGTCACCTGAGGTTAGTTTGGTGGTGAGGACCACACAGATGTTATTTAGGCCCTGATAAATAAAAACATAGAATTGAAGGACAGTGTACTTTCTTCTTCCCTGTATCTAACATAAAGCTAGTCATGTGCTATGTAATTAGCATATAGCTAACTCTTCTGCATCAGCACTATTGCAGTATGTTTCTATGCTAATCAGTGTGGCTTTTTAAACTAGCTACAAGTGGCATAGTACAGTGCAAACAGACCGCAAATTTGCAAATCATACCCAATTTGCTGGTGTTTGCGTGAGGCATGCCCCTTTAAATATGTACTGTGCTTCAACAACAATGCTGTGGAAATGTTCCATGCTGCCTGCTTCCTACTTTCATTTCTTAGCACTGTTGAGTTGTTTACATTGCCAGAGAGACACTGATTAGGCGAAAAATAGTTTTTGTAGCTTTTAAGTATAATTAAACTGCAGTTAATAATACAAACTTGAATATACTCAGGGTAGCATGCTCACAGCTCCAGGGTCCCTGGTTCAATCCTGGGATCACGTTATTGTCTGTGTATAGTTTTGCATATTCGTTCTGTATCTGAGTGGGTTACCTCCAGGTTTTCCATTTGCTCTTGCCTCCAAAATCGTGCTAGTAGATGGATTGGCTCTCCTAAATTGTCTGTAGGTGTGACTGTGTTAATGTGTGTGCATGGACCGATGTCCCCTCCAGGGTGAATTCCCACCTCATGCCCAGTGTTCTTGGGATTGGCTCAGGATCCACAAGGGTAAAGCTCTTACTCAAGGTGATTGAATGAATGAATGAATGTCTATGCCCCAGTAAAATGCTTATTAAGTGGCATTTTTAATATCACAAAGAATATAAAAATAAACTTGAGATCAATAACTTTTTTGTCAGCATTGAGAAGTGTCAGTGTTTCCAAACTAGCAAAGCTCCAAACTTTTTTTTTTTCACATCCTAGTAAGTAATGTATCACAGTGACAGAGTCATTAAGCCTTATGCATGATTATAAGGATCATTAGCCTGTCAATCAGAAACTAGGTGCCCACCCAAAGACCTCCCCTTAGTGTGAAGGTTCCGGCCAGGCACGATCAATCGAGCCTGAATTATTACTGCTCATTGCTCAAGACTCAATTACCACTCAGAGTTAATTAATTGAGTGCGTTGAACCCAGATGCAGACGAATCACACCCATTTGTGGAACTTCAGGATAAGTAATATTAACGAGATGCTAAATTGAGCCTCTAATGACATTATAAATCAACAACAAATCAGTTTAAAGAACGGGGACACATTCTTCAGAGGGGAAAAGATGTAGAAAAATGAATGTACTACCCAATAAGCCATTGAGGAGATGGTTACATCCTCCATACATCAAAAGTGAAAACCTGTCTCAAATGTGAAGTGTCTGGGTGCATGCAGTATACTCCCATTATTTACTCTGCAGTGTTGTGTAGCTGCATTTAAGCTCATACTGAAGAACTAGATTAGTCAAAATTGGTAAAAACACATTTATTTTATTACTGCTTTATTTAACTGTGGACTTGCCTTCCATTTTCTTTAACTGCTTATATCATTTTACCTCATGACCATGTGAATCCTTAAGTGTCGATGTATGCCAGGTTTCTTCTGAAGCGCTCCACTCCACTCCACTCACCTGACACTCTTTCTTCTTCTAAATCTCTTTCTTCACCTCCGTCATTATGTCTGGTTAGTATGTCTGTTTATAGATGGATTGAATGTTAAGTTAATGGCAGCACAGCTCTCAACAACCTGGGTGATTAATATGTTTAGGCCCAGAAAATGGCCTGAGAATGGTATTTTGAGATTCTATCTCTGAACGCCTTTACAGACATTACCTCATTTGGCTCATATGTAGCATCAGGCTTTTACCTGTCACAAGGCCAGTCAATCTGCATAACTTTTATATTCAAAATCAACACAATGTAACATGGTTTATTTTTTAACGTAGTGCAGCTTAAAACTAATGCTAAATGTAGTTCAGGCATGTCTCATGAGCAATTGTGTAAACATGTACATTGCATTTATGTAAAATGGCGTAGGTTTCCCACTATTCATCACTATTAAATACCCTGTCATGGCACAGCTACACTGTTTACTTACTCCACTGAATTATTTCTCTTGTCTTCTTCATAATTAATTCAGATAAAACAGCAAACGCAGGCTTTGGGCAATGGCAAACCTTGTTTCTTGTTCTCAGTGCCTCAAGCCCTATACCCCTATCTTCAAAAACAGAGCTTGCATTAGAAACTTTTTTCTTCTTTAATAATGAGATTGTCTACCATTGGGTTGTACTTTGTGTGTTGAATGGGAAGCTGCTAAGAGCATTCATTTTATAGCTAAGTTCAAAATATAATCGGTATACACTCACCGTCCACTTTATTAGGAACATCTGCAAATTTATACAGTTATCTAATCAGCCAATCATATGGAAGCAGCACAATGCAAAAAAATTCATGCAGATACAGGTCAAGAGCTTCAGTTAATGTTCACATCAAACATCAAGAAAAATTGTGATCCCTCTGTCTCTAGAGTTTACACAGAATGGTCTGAAAAACAAAAACCATTGAGTGAGCGACAGTTCTGTGGGTAGAAATGCCTTGTTGATAAGGGAGGTCAGAGGAAAATTGCCAGATTAGTTTGAGCTGCCAGGAAGGATATAGTAACTCAAATAATCACTCTTTACAACTGTGGTGAGCAGAAAAGCTTCTCAGCATGCACAAAACATCAAAGCTTGAGGTGGATGGGCTACAACAGCAGAAGACCACATTGGGTTCCACTCCTGTCAGCCAAGAACAGGAATCTGAGGCTATCATGAGCACAGACTCACCAAAACTGGACAGTTGAAGGTTGGGAAAAAATCACTAGGTCTTTTTTCAGTCTTCAGCAGTATCTGAATCAGCAGTATATGAAATACTCAAACTAGCCCTTCTGTTACCAACATCTATGCCATGATCAAAGACACTGAGATCACACTTTTTCTTCATTCTGATGTTTGATGTGAACATTAACTGACGTTCTTGACCTGTATCTGCATGATTTATTTGCATTGCACTACACCACATGAATGGCTGATCAGATAACTGCGTGAATATGCGGGTGTACAGGTGTTCCTAATAAAGTGTACGGTGAGTGTAGTTGTCAGTTGTTAGTCAATTCAAATCACTGGTAAGGCAGAATCACTCCACATTGATCTGTTTATGCCCTGATGACAATAATGTGTTTTTGCTTTGGTTATGCACTTGAAGCTGGCTTTGATCTGCTCAGTGTGGCGTTGGGTGTGAGTGCATGTGTAGCTGACGGTGCTGTGTGTATCCTGTCTCAGCAGACTCCCTGTTCAGCAGCCTCGGTTTGGGTGCAGTAGTGGGACTGGGCATGGCAGGCCTGCTGCTGCTGCTCGTGCTGGTGGACATCAGCTGCTTCTTCCTGCGCCAGTGTGGCCTGCTCATGTGCATCACCCGCAAGCTGTGCAGCAAGAAGACTGCTACCAGTGGCAAGAGCAAAGAGATGGAGGAAGGCAAGGCTGCCTATCTGTGAGTGTCCCTGAATGATTTGTGCTTTGTTTTGAGTGATTTGTGCTTTGTCTGTGCTCACTCATCTATGCACTTACTGTTTTTTTTTCTCAGCACTACAAGTAGTTGATTTATTATTTATATGTTTCTTTGCCTGAACTTCTTTTTTACTTTACCCCAATATACTGTCTCCATTGTTCTATTCAATTTACTTTGCGTCATTCTCATTTTCATGCTCTGCACTACTGTCTGATGGAAAGTAAGTAAAACATTTATTACATGCTGCTAGCCACAATGTGGAACCTAACAGTGGGATCTTCCTCATAAAAAAGTAATATGTTTATTATAAACTGCAAGCAACAATGTGGAACAAAACAGCAGGATCTTCCTTACACAAGTCACATTTTATTCCATGATATGACATAAGCTGTGTATCTATGGGATGGCCCAGAGGACATATGTTCACTCTGACCTTTTGTGGAGGTGCTTTATCTAACTTCTTCATGTCTGCTGCCAAAGAAGTGTCTGTTCTCCAGTCATGTAATGTGTCTGTGAGACATCCTCTAGCAGTTGAGAATCAAATCCTGTCACGTTTGCTTGGCTATGAGTTCAGAAGGATTAGGGGGCAAGATTGCCTTCAGTTCCAATAACAAGTACCAGGGCTTTAAAAGACTTCTTTGATACTCTCTAACACAGACTGTGGGATGGCCAGATAGGCCTCTTATGATTCCTCACTGTCCTAAAGCCTCCCTTCTAATAACCTTATTAGAACTGTGATGCTCCATGTGAATAGAGAGGCTGGCTTCCAGACGAAAAACAGAAAGAGATAAAACTGTCGTGCTGCATTCTCTGCCATCCATAAGGCCACACGCTTCCTCAAAATATCGCCATACAACATATACACATGTGAAAACACTACATGACTACATGTCTCAACATAATTACCCTGAAATCAGTTCAGTGTCATGTGAAGACGTGGTACCCAAATTCTATATTCAAGTAAAAGTGCAGTTACTTGTGTAATGAAATACTTTGGTAAACGTTTCATTAAAGTAGAAAAGTATCAATTTTGAAAACTATGTAATAGTATGAACATAAAAGTACAAGAAACATTCAAAAACCCACACACAGATTTTAGTTACTGATGGTAAATTATGCTTCTTTCACCAAAGAACACATTAGTTTTTAGTTTCGTCCTTCAGGATCCCATTCCCAATGCGCACATCTAGTCTCAACGTGAAGCTTTCTGGGGGAAAATAAATAAATAAAAAGGAATTAATATACTCCTATTCATATTGGTATTTGTTTAAAACGCATTATCTGTTCAATCCAAATCATGTATTAGGTTACATCCTTATTAGTTAGCATTATAGTAACTCTTGACGGTAAAAACTATAATAAAATACCAAGCAAAATATAGATTACAGTAATGGGTATTTTAGTCTCATTCTTACTTTGATGTCTGTTAAAGTTTAGATTTGTTAGGAATTTAGTTTGAATCCTTAAAGCTGTCTGATGCTAAAAGGTCACCTTATGACCTTATGAATATATGATTATAGACAAATGTAGTGATGTAGTGCTGGAAAAAGTAATGAACAGGAGCTAGAATTTTTTCTTTCAAAATGTAATAAGTAAAAGTCTAAAGTATTAGGCCAAAGAAAAACTCAGGTAAAGTACAAACCAGTGTTAAATACAGTAACAAAATAATTACAGGCAGTTACAACTCACGTTTAGCTTATTCTTTTAGCTGAAATTGACCTGTGGTATGTGCTGTACCTATGTTTTCTCTCTCTAGGAAGCTGCCACTAAAAGAGGAGAACGGCAAAGAGTCACTTAAACCGGATACGATCGAGATTAAAGTTCATGGTGACAACAGCCTACACACAACGCCGGACGACAGCAAAGCATAATGGAGCAGCTGCCGTGCACTTCGAGGATATGCACGAGCTACCCAGACACCAAAACAGCAAAAACCCAGCAAGCTAATGAGAAAACAAACAAGAACATGGCTGAACAAGTCCCTTGCTAGAGACTGAATGTCAGGGGGATCCACAAAGAAACTGTGTACATATGAAAAAAATGAAAGGCTACACAGCAGTTGTTTTGTGATACATCTTTCAGAGGAGGCCTTTCTACAGAAAGGCTCTTGTTTATCTGTGATTGTTGTTCTTTTTTTTAAAGGCTGAAGCTTTGCGTGTGATTCTCTGTTACTGGAAGTGGTTTGATCTGTGTTCTTTTCCCTACTCTTTCTCAAACTCCAAGCTTGAAACCACAACCACTTCAATTTTCCAGAGAAATTTCATATGCACAAACACTCTATTCATCCACAAAGGAATAGATTGCATCATGTCACAGTCTGACCTCTGTGTGGGCTTATGTGTTTGTTGTGGTATTGGGTAATTATAGTGTATTTCTGTTCTTGCCTTTTGGCCACTGTGCTGCATCAACCTCGGACAGTAGTGTTTATTAGAATGTTACAGCTGTGACATTAGATAGACACGAACTTGAGTTTCCCTTTATAGCATTCCCTGGCTCTGTCCACATTTCCCCATATCCATACCCTTGCACTGAAATGAATACTTTGTCAACTTCCATTCGGACTGTTTAATTAAAAAAAGAAAGAATTTGAAACTACGATCTCTCTGAAATGGATCCCGGTATAGAAAATAGAAATCAACTATTTCTGTATTGTTGCGGAATCATTTTTGTTATTGCTTATTGCCTGTAGTTTTTGAACATGTGTGTATGGGTGTGTGTGTGTGTGTGTGTGTGTGTGTGCGCATGAGAAGATCTGTATGTGGAAGTGAGTGACCTTGTGGCAGTATGTTGTGGTACAGGATGTGAAAAATGTAAAATAAAAGAGAACGTATAAAGGATAAATGTGAATTGCAAACACTTGAAGTGTTGTAAGTTTGAAAGAATAGATTTAGTGAACATATGAAGGTATGAAAATGTGATTTGCTCAAGGATTTCTGTGTAAATACACAACATTACTTTTGCAGATGAAGGGAACAAAGGTACCATTCATGACATTTTTGTCAGTATTTGTGCAACACACACTTTGAATTATTTGCATAACACCTGCATTGCTTGTTGGCATTACTCATTAATATTTTCATGATAGGGCTTGACTGTGACAGTTCAACAGAAAGCCAGGTATTGTTTCCTGCCACCCTGGGTCCTTTTGTTTACTGCTGGCTATGTGCATAATCTGTTACTCATCATTAGCCATGTTTATCCATAAATAAGCTTTACCAAACTCTGACTCATGACTCATTAGGAGGGTCAGTCTACAAATAAACAAACATGAAAGATAAATATACATCCAGCTTTACAGAATCCCAGAATGACAGTATGTCCCTCATTTGTCATATGAAATATGTAACTGAGGAGTAATGAGGACTGAGAAACATCATATACTCAGTGCAGGGATTCACAGATCCAACGAAAAAATCTGCATGAAATCCCGAGATCCAGTCCAGTTTGTCACAACATATTGTAACTAATCCGATTCCCTCACTCATTTTTAAGAGGAGAGGAGAAAACCAGTAGCCATTTGCACCAACAGAGCGTAAGCTCTATCACACTGTAGCATATATTTGAACATAAATGGCCACTATAATCGAGCTTATGAACTACTAAAATATTAATGATTGTGCTAAGATACATATAGTCTAACGTTATAACTTAAAATGTACATCAACCCCCTAGTAGGTGCAATGTTGGTCATAAATAAAACTACTCAGTGATTCTGTTCAGAGTAAACAGTGTTTCCATGTGCAGAGTAAAGAGCATTTAAACCAATAAATCCATTTTGTTTTCTTCATACTAACTCTGCATGCCTCAATCATGGATGTAGTATTTCTTGTTTATATTGGATCATGTATGATCATCTGACTGACTGGTCATGGTGAAATGTGTCACTCTGTGTGACACAGTAATGATCTACAGTCACTTTACAACATCCTTTTAGTGGCTGTGGTGCAGCTCAAATTCTACACCATGCTAGTTTTAAACTAACTTCTCTCAACATATGATTTTGGACTGATTTTATACCTTAACTTACTATCGAACTTACATTCACTTGGTGCAACTGGCCCTCAGTTCCACTGAGTGATCTTAGGTTAATATCTCCGCCCTTAGTACACCCTTGTGTAACCTGGTCACGATCTACCAATTAAAATTCTCATTAGGCCTTTTGAGATCACCGGTTTGGCTGAATCTTAATCAGAGAGTGTCATGTTTCATTCATCCAGATGATTTCTCCAAAGGCTACACAGTGTTCTGAGTTACATCTGTGCTGCTTTATAAGTCTTACAACCTCTTCACTGTCAGCCCAAATGAAAGTACTGGAATGTTGTTCATTTACTTTCAGCTTGTCTGCTACTCGGGGAGGGGGGTGGGGGGTGGGGGGTGGAGGGTTGGGGGGGTCATCCATAAACCCAACCATACTTGTGGAACTCTTGTAATCCAGTGTAATTTTCAGCTGTAAATAAAAGTGTCCTGATATTAAAAAAATAATAATGTGTCTCCTTTATGAGCTACATCAGCTCTCACCACACCTCAAGGTTAAGTCCATAAACTACAGGGGATTCATCGTGTAACATTTACAGAGGATCTTGTCAGTGTAGATAACTAGGATTTAAAGTTTGGTGACAAAACTTTGTGTCTTAGCAGTTATCAAGCTTAAAAGGTCAAGGAGTATAAAAATCCATAGAGTAGAGATGAAGGAAGGTGTAACACTCTTAGAAAATCAATGTGCAGGCAGTATCAAAAATATGATGGGGCATCACGATTAACAGAGATGTTACCAATTAACAACACCCTCCTGTTTCTAGTATACAGAATGCATTCATTTATAATGAAAGGGCAGTATGGCCAAAATATTTTAATTCACTTGATTTTTTTTATTGTCATTATAATTTTGGCAAAACCTAATATGCATATCAGTCCAATCAGTACTCATCTGTGCCAAGTTTCATTAAGGGATTAGGAGAGAATACAGCAAGGATGGAGATCATTTTGTGTTAATATTTTTTACCTTAATTTTAATAAATGTTGAACATATAGTATACTATGGCTAAGGTCTGCAATCTAGCAGTTTTCTTAAAACTACAGTGGGTAGGATTCTTTAAAAAAAACTGAGTCAGGGGAGAAAAGAAAGATAAAATATGTATAATGTTCTTGAGCTGCTGTGAGTCACCCTGACAATTCTATAAAAAGTATTTTATAGTCAGCTTTGTGTCAGTTGGATTTGGCAGGAATTTTGTACATATACAGCACTGTGCAAAAGTCTTAGGCACCCTATTTTTTTAGTACAAACTTTGTTATAGATTTTTATTTTATGACTTCTACATTATCGAGTCAGTACAAAAACATTTTAGATTTCCAAACAGTTTTAGTTTTCCAGCACAAAATTAAATTTTACAGAAAAATGTTTGTATGTCAGTAAAGAAAGCAGCATATTACATAAGCGATCACTTTTCAGACAAGAAAACATAATGAAGCCTGCTGGGTTTTGCTGCAAAAATAAAAAGCAAGTGCAACAGTCAAAGTCTCCAGAAGAACTGTGGCTGCTTCTGCAAGCTGCTCAGTAAAACTTTCCAGCTAATTTCCTTATAAAACTGCACAAAATGTAACTGAGCCTACTATATTTTTTTTAAGCAAAAAACTGTCACATCAAATATTGACTTTGTTTTATTTATGACTGTTTACTGCTCTTTATAGTATTTGTTTAGCATTTAAATCTTTACTTTGGTTGAGAGAAAGGCAATCAGTGTTTTTTCATTTGCTGCTGTTTAGCTAGCTCGCTAACATCTAACCTTAGCTGGCTAGTAGCTAACAGTGTGCATTTCCTGTTTCTTGGTTATTTATGCATTTCAGACTCAGTTATAGCAGGCAAGTTAATAAAAAGATTTTATTGTCATAACACTTCTGTAAACCTGAAGCGATGACAATAATAGCAGATAATCATATCTTCAGAGTCACGCAAACTTAAGGTGCATCGCAAACCACTAATGCTAGCACACCTACTTTAGTCATGCTATTTAGTGCATACTGTACTGTTTGGGACACAGCCTTGAATTTTCATTTTATGTGTACTGCAGCAGCAAGATTAATCTGCACGTTGGAGAAGGACGAAGCACAATGCACGTTAGAAAATGTTCTTCTACATGTAGCTCACAACAGAATTGCATTTTTCTTGTCTTTAAGAGAGGATTTAATTTAAAAATCTTTCATTCTGCAGCTTTACGTAAATATGCAGTACATCAATATAATTCTATAAGTCGTATATTCTTGGTTGGCATGATTTGATTGATTTAGGGATTCACTAGGGATGTTGAGAGCTATATAGCAGTAGAAATATTAGATTATGCTTTAAAATCAATATAAGACATGTATGTTTGATGCTTACACAGTGTATTCTCTCCTTATCTTTTTGGGCATATTGCTTACAGGTAGACACTCAGATTATTTATACCAAATACTTTAGCAAATAAATGTTGAAATATAACCCTAGTCTTTCACTAGTTTGTATATAGAAAATTAAATCACACTACTGTAGTCAATACTAGAAAACAACAGGGAATGTTTGATAGACACATGCAGAGTTAACTTCCGGCATTACACTACTCATTACCTTTAACTGTGGAAGCCGCTATCGTTTTCTCTGTTGTGTTTGTTTATAATGTAATGTCACACATTGTCAAGGTAAAACTTTCAGAAAATTCCCAATTGTTAATAATACATCTAATGAAGATGTGAACACTTTTTACAAGCTTGTTCAGAGCTGTGGTAATTCTGACATGATGTGAATCAATATTCTACATTATACTATTAGTGTTAATCTCCTTAGGATTTCGCGAACAATAAATTCACCCATACTTCTTCATAGTCATAATTATTTATAATATTAACAAAAATATTAACCTAACAGCAGTCTTTTAAACACTTAATAACTTAATGAAATATTTCATGGTAAGTCTATCCTGGCCTGTTTTATGTACTGGCTTTAAGAAGACTAATATGTCGAGTCTTAGTCTCAATCTAAATTTAAGGAAAGCTGCTTTGTGCCAGTGACTATTGTTTAAAATGCTAAACAAATAAAATTGAATTTCATTATTGATCATCAATTAATGTAGTATATCTCAGACCAAGTCCTGAGGAACACACTATCTTTGTGTTCTTCTTGCTTTCCTAACTAATCTCAGGAGATGCTTGGTAAACAGGTGAATGGACTCTGCCCAGATTATGTCCCTTTTCATCTTCCATACTCTATGTATTGTGGGTCCCTTTTGTGTTCCACTTTCCTTATGTGGTTAATGTTTCCTGTTCTTGTTTCCTGTTGCCATGGTAGGTCAGTAATCCCACCTGTTGCTTGTTACCCCTGTATCATTTGTCTATATAAACCTTCTGTGTTTCCTTGGTATTTTTCACTATATTTTTACTGTGTGTTTTTTAAACTATTGTGGTCCTCATCTGTGTTATTTATCTTTTCCTGTTTTCTCTGGTGGATTTCTGATTATGGATTATCTTGCTTTGTGTTTTGACCCCCTAGTCATAGACATCTTTTACAATTCTCAGATTAACCTCAATAAACCCATTTCAAGTACATTCTGCACAAAAACTCCCCCATCTGCACGTTACAGTTATATTAGGCAGATCACAAACATGCGCAAAGCCTTGACATGCATGTGAACTGCTGGTTTAGTGGCAAAGTTGTCTTTAATGGTGTATTCTAGCTCTGTGTAGGAAGGAATTAGGCAGAGCTTAAGAATCTATTTAAACTAGCAGCAAACAAAACAGGGGTTTGTCAAAGGGACAGACATCACTCAAGTCATTAGTCCTCTGGGTTTATGCGTAATGTGCCATGACTAAGCCTTGATGCAGTCTCTTCACTGAGTGTTATGACTGCATTGTGTTCCTGCTATTTAGGTGTGAGGCACTTCACTCACTCACTTTTGCTCACTCTTTTCGAACAACTCATTTGGGGAGGTGTGACCCCTTGACAACTTTCTCAAGTAGAAAACTTAATGGAACAGATATACCTGCTGAAACATTCTCCTTTCATAAAATGTTAGATAAAAGTCTGCTTACAGGAAACCTTACCATAGTAACAATTATACATTTTTTCTTTGTTAAAAAAAACAACACTTTAAAATAATATACTTACTGTTAGATGTGAGCATCTGTCATACAAGTCAGTATGAATTATTTGTCATAATAGTAACCAAAATGTATTAGAACAAATATAAACCTGTGTTTTGCCATTAAGAAAATTAATCAACACTCTAGCAGATTTAAGAAATCGGCAGCGCTGTGGTATAAATATGCTTAATATACTGTATACCTTTGAAATTTAAATTAAAATCTAAAGAAATTTAAAGGTCTCTTAACCTCTCAAATAGTATAACAGCTTTATTCATTTAATCTTCTGTTATTTATTATATGTTTCCCATTTAAACCATTTGAACTAATCATTAGAAAACGTAATGTATGCCAAATACCATAAACTTAATGTAATGTTGTGGGGAAACTACAGGTCACACATTTAAAACTTTTTTTTACTGAAAGTGTGAATTTCTCCTTATTTATTTAACCATTTATTTGTTTGTTTGTGTATATATAAATGTGATATAGCTCCAACTTAATTTAGCAAAATAGTTTAATGAGAATTAATGTGTGTATAGAAATGTAGTATTCTCTGAATCTTTTTCCTCATAGGTGCTTCTGGACCCTACTTAGGGTTTTTCCATTTTGCACTTGCTTGGTTGAAACCAAACTAAATCGTCTAGCAATCCTTCCATAATCTTTGCTCCCATGATGACTTGACACATGCTGCTGCACAATTTGTCTTCTCTCTGTGCTTTCTGTTCCTACAACATTTACATAGATTTGGCAATGGCTAATTAAAAGTCTTCCCCTTCACGAAGCCCTAATCTCATTGGCTAAAAGCAGTGCAGCGGCCACACTCGTTTGTGTTCATTTGAGCTTCACAGAGCCTCACAGTGAGCCAGAAGAACTTTGGCAGAAGTCAGAAGTACAGGTGAAGTGTAGTTACATGAATGTCTTACTAAAAAAAGGTAGCCAGCAAACATCAGCATAGTCATTCCCTAAAGTTAAATAATAATTGTTGACCGATTATATTGTGTTTTAACACTATAGTACTGCAGGAAGTGAAATCACCCGCACAACAAGCAGATGTTGGTCATCCAGATCATCGTGCAACTTGGCTAACATTTTCATTACTTTCATTTCACTATTTGTTTTAAATTTAGCTAGGAAGCTAAAGCTATTGAGCTAAATTTGTGGTGTTTTGGCCAGGTGAGAAAATAAACATCTGTGCTGTCCGCACTGATTAGAGTTTATCCAAAAATAGATTTATTCCTTCATTACTATCCTGTGACTTGCCTTCCAGGCAGATATAATCTTCTAGTTTAACAGGCTTAACATTTCGGAGGACAGTGACTGATATGCAGTTATACTATACTGTATGGATGTTTTAAAAATGTCAGTTTAATCTAATTCATTACCCTTTAGTGTTTAAAAATCTCCTTTACTTTTAAAAATGTGAAAGTAAAATTCTGTCTGTTTACTTGAGATAGTGGAAAAAAACAGAGAACAAAGGAGGAATGAGAGAGAACATGATGGAAAGGACACAAATACAGAGAGAGACAAAAAGCCCAAGCACCAGGTGAGAGGGAGTCAAGGCAGAACAGCTGAAACTCAGAGGGATAAATATCCTTTTAACTCTGTTTTCATTTCATATGAAGAGTCAGTGTTTGCCAGTTTGAGAGAAGCTAATCTTGTGGTCTGTCTGTTTTGGGGGACTGTAAATGAGGTTAATCATTTCAAACCTCTTACATTTTTAACTTACAATACCAGCTAACATTTTATATTTCAACAAACATGCTCACATAAACAAGCAAGCGTGTACACACACACAAGTGACCTCACTGTTTTTCCACAGTGTTAGCACAGCATGCTTTCTCATTGGAGAGTGAGCTCCTCTCAGGGTTAAAAACTGTAGAATCATTCTTGTTTTCTATTTCTGTCAACAAAGTTATTAGGATTGCTAGGAAAATAAATTAATAAAGACTAAATTCATTTAAAGGCAGTGTTGAAGGCAGGGTCATTCTATTTATCCTGGAAAAGTCCTGGAAAGTAGTTTCCTAATATGAATTGGAACAGTGAGTTCCCTAGTTAATTTCTCAGACTTTTATAATATCTATGTTGTATAGGATAAAATAAATATCTGAAAGATTTCCCCAAATTCTGTTTTCATTTCAATATAAATAACTGCATTTCAATAAAAATATAAATATTCAATACCACCCAAGATCATAACATCACTTTCATGAACATGCACTTTGTAACGTTCCCATTACAGTACAAAATGTAAATGTCTATCTCTACATGTGGCGTTATATATGCCCTGTTATTTTCAAGCAATTATAATATTTCATCTTCTTATGTTTAAAATAATATAGCACGAATACGTGTAATGCACAGCTGGTCTTAGAAACTTGTATGAGCCAAAACAAATTTTAGCTTTTAATGCATTTTATTAATCTGCTGTGTGCTTCAATGAAAGGAAATGTGCTTTGATTTGCAAATCAGTGTGCTGTGTGATGTGATGTACTGTTGCGTTTCTTTAAAAAAAAAATCTTTCGTATAATTAGCAAACTTTGTGTCATTTCATTTACTTCACCCCCAATGCAATGTTATAAATTAAGATTGCAGCGCTTGCTAGAAGAATGGGCTATGCCTAACATGTCCTACAAATGTCCTGTGTACTTATTTGTACAAAATGATAATACTAAAGTAGATGCATTATTTTAGTTAATTTACGAGAAATTTCATGTCAGGATAGGAAGACCCCAAAACTACTAATGTGCAACTTCAGTTCTGCCAAATTGTCTGTGCTGAACAGAAATGTTCACTATGAATTTTTTTTTGTGAAATGTGAAATGTGAAAGGTGTTTTAAGAATGTCCCTGTTCCTGTTTTTGTGATTACACACTTGGCACTAGTTTGTTTAGCATTGGCATAGTTATGACCAACAAATGGAAGAGTTTTCCCAGGACGTTTTCAGCCCTAAATGCCAATCAGCCATAGCTGTTCTGCCTTTTTGGTTTGTTTAATTATGTGCTGTGTGAAACCAAACTAAAAGTGTCAATTTTGAATGTAGAAAATGGACTAATAGTTGTGGAAGTGTGCAGTGGAAAAGAAAGCATCCAGATAAGAAGGGGACCAAGCAAGAAAGAACACAAACATGAGCATTGGTGTGGCTTCTTAAAGCTTTTTAAAGCTTAATGCAGGGGTACTTTACTTAAGAAGTAAGATTTCGAAAACATGCTTAAGTAAGTACCAAAATATTTCTCCTTTTTTACGTAGAAATACTGTATTATTACTTAATTGCCTTTCTTTTTATTCAAATTCTTCATTATTAATTGCGAGACAAGGCAAAAGATAAAACAACATAGCCAGTAATTTCTTACATGACTGTTGTTTGCAACACAAAGAAGCATGTATTTATTACCCATACTACTGGCTGAATGGTATTTATCCTAAATCCTTTTCTGCTCCATTGCTTTGTAATGGGACTTAGAAGTTGCATCAAAAATTTCCAAGTACAGCATCTGTGAAACTAGGCTCAACTACATTTGATAGATGGCTATCAATATTTAAAACCAATAAAGCTGATTATTTAATAGTTCCAAATACTTGGCCATCTGTCAAACATAATTGTCAAAGGACATTGCACCCACTAAGTTTTAATGGTCATAAGATCATAAGAGATTTATACAGTATCCTTTTTTCTGAATGTCTTCTTGTCAGAATTATATCTGCGTAATTGGATCTCTTTATTGGAGCTGTCTAACATGATAGTACTGAGAAAATATCATGTGACGTTCACAGTTTACATATGGTTTAAATGTGTTTAAATTTACCTAAAATAAACCCTTGCCAGCTGTAATTAGTTATACAAGACATTAACAGATATCTGTAGCTGTATAGAGTGTAGCTGTATTTATAATTAATTGTTTGTAGTCATTAAGGAAATGCAGGCTGTGTAAACAGTTAATTGCATTAATCACACTTGTGTAGGTGGTGATTAAAATTGTTAACTTTCAAATGGAAGCACTGCTTAGAGAATAGAATGCATTAGGATGACACTGGAATAGGTTGTAGCATCCACTAAGTGCATTGAAATAATTGAAAGTGTAGCCAATTAATTAAGTGAAGCAGTAAAATAGCAAAACTTGCAAACTTGTTCACAATGTACTTGTGAGTGAAGGATAGAAGTTGTTGACAGCAGCGGTGGTGAAAGCTGTGAATGGAAATGCTCTAAGTTTATTTTTAAACATTCACATGACTCAATTACCAAATCTGTGAAAATGTTTTGTTTTCTTCTATGCTAATGTATAACGTCATGTATTATACAGTGTAGATGGTGTCTTATTAATTTCCTCAAATGGATACTTGATCATGCATTCGATTAAACAGTAGTAGTTAGATCATATGCTTTATTTTTATAAGGAAGATCATAAAATGCATTTTTTTTAAAAAAAGTTACCAAATATACACATGCTGGGACAGAGAATTCTCAGAAGTTTTATGCTAGACTTAAACTCCATGCTCAATGAGCAAATCCGTCTTAAAGCCTGTAGGTTGAAGAAGCTCAGCTGTAATCTGCACAGCACCAGAATCTTGCTGTGAAAGCAACCACCGTTCAGTCCCTCCCACCTTTGATAATGGAGCAACACCTTTAAAAGCACACGAGTTTTTCAAAGTTGGTGTTTTAAGTAACAAACCAGTAAGTAGTAAGTTGTAAGAAACCTCACAGCTGCCTGAACTCACAATGTTTTTACATTTTCCCTGCACACTTTTACACCTCAGCACACACCAATACAATAATAAAAATGAAAACCAAGTGAGGCATCTTGAGGCTTCTTGCAGATCTCACAAGAGTATATCCTGCTGTAAGCCTACCAGCAGGTGCTCCTCCTCCGTAATCTGGCTGCTCTCAGAATCTCCCATGATGCCATGGACTGTTTGGAGCACCTCCTTACCTGTGATAAGGGATGCCTAAGAGACAGACTCAGGTAAATGTCTTATAATTACAAAGATGGAGCGATGTGTCACAGGCTCTGTGCAGCTACTGCTTACAGGCATGCATAGATACTTAATAGCCACAATGCTTGTTTCTTCACTCTTTCTCTTTCACTGTCCTTCACACTCACTTTCTCTCAGTCTCTCACACCATGGCCTAGTTAAGGTGAAAGTGCAAGGATTGATGTAATGTATGCTTGAGATAACCTTTCAGTTGAAGGTTTGAGCTGCTTTATGTGATTTCATTAATGATAAGGGCTAATGAAATGCTTTCGCATTTGTTGCAGCCAAACATCAGAATCAGCAATGAAGCATTATAATGGATTGTGCATAGATGTCTGAAGGGCATTCTCATTCATTCTTTTATCACACTAGATACAAGTGTTAGCAGTGCTTTTCTCCTGCATTTGTAATGTTGCACACTGAATGCACAATTGTTGATTGGATTTTTTATTAGCATGGTTTAAAGAGAAGGACCAACACAAGCAGGTCCTAATGGAGCAGCCTCAGGGTGGGTTAAGACAATCAATTTTCTAAAGACTGCCAATTTACCTTCTGATCGACCAGTCATTCAGATGCAGCACTGATACTGCTTTTGGACTTCAAAACCTATGAAAGCCTTTATTAGGTGATTTACACATACCATATACCCAAATATTAAGCATGCCAAGCCACCAAGTAGCTTATTTGGACTTAAGAGAAAAACTGAGCGCCAAGTAGAAAGATCAGACCCATATCTGCCCTTCAGCTGTAAAGGACATGGATGGACTCTGACAGTGAAGGAATGAGGCTGTATATTTTGGGGATGAATATAAATAGAGTCCGTCAACCATGCTGTGCTAATGAGAAAAGGGAGCATCCAGCAGACAGGCAAAATTAATTATGTACTGACATTTATGGATAATAACCTTATGGTAGATATCGGTGTTTATGAATATATACGGTACATGATCAGAGAAGCAGAAATGTGCCAGATCACATGAAGAAATACATATACACATGTTTATATCTCTGCTGGAAACAGACATCAATGTATCAGAGCTTTAATAATTAATCTGCAGTTATTTTTAGTATTGATAAATTCCCTGCCCTTTCACAAGTGTGCACATGCCATAATGAACAACTTTAAATTTGTTTTAGCCTCTTCACGACAGGAAATATTGAGGCAAATGCCTTCTGACACTAAGTTTAGATTTATTGATTGCTAGATTATTAGAAATACGTTGTCTTGATTTTCAAGATTTCATTATATGCGAGTCCACATATCTACATGATGGCTGCTTTCACTGACTTCACAGAAATATAAGAAAATCAAATGATTTTTGCCTTCAACCATCACACTGTTTTTGCTGAATTGAGAGTCCTTCTGTCACACCAATGACCTTAGTGCAGAAGTAGCTGTGGCGCAGGAGCTAGGTGGGTGTGCACCACTGCTGATGGATGCCTGCTGTTAGCATGAGCCATAGTGCTCCGGTTATTCAGAGGTCGTCCTCCTTCACGGGTGTCCCACGGTGCTGCTATCAGGAATACAACAGCTCGTTAATGGATGCCTATTTTTAATTAAGGATTCTGCATATGTTAATTAGATCTGATTGCAGCTATGTCATGCAGTCACACGCTAACTGATGTTGTGGGAAATGAGCAATAATGTAGGCTGTCTGAGCTGCGATCATGTTGTGATTAAGAAACACATGTTGTCTTCGTCAGAAGGCCAGATATAAACAGTGTGTATATGCCTGTGTAATTGTACTGTCAATAACTTCAAATAGGTTTTTGAAACCTGATAGACACAGTTTAAAAATGGCTGGCTTGTTTTCAATCACAAAGCTGAATAACTAGTGAAAAAAGCAGATGCTGCATTAATATAACCCAACAGGATGTCTTCTGTGTTACCAAGAAGCTGTGTTAAATATTCAACCTAAATTTACTAGAATGAAGGGATGATGCTTTAAATTAAATTAACGCTTAATGCTTTAAATTAATGCTTAATGCTTTAAATTAAATTACATTATAAATTTAAGTTTAAATTAAGGTTTGGTAACAAACTATTTCTAAGCACGTAGCATATAAAGCATATAAAGCCGTCCACTTTATTAGGAACATCTGTACACCTGCACATTCATGCAGTTATCTAATCAGCCAATCATGTGGCAGCAGAACAATGCATAAAATCAGGCAGATACAGGACAAGAGCTTTGGGTAATGTTCACACCAGACATCAGAATGAAGAAAAGGTCCATGGCAGACTGGTTTGAGGTGACAGGAAGTCTATAGTAAGTCAAATAGGCACTCTTCACAACCGTAGTGAGCAGAAAGGCTTCTCAGAATGCACAACACATCAAACCTTAAGGTGGATGGGCTAGAATAGCAGAATACCACGTCAGGTCCAGTTTTAGTGAGTCTGTGCCCATGAAAGCCTCAGATTCCGGTTCTTGGCTGACAGGAGTGGAACCCATTGTGGTCTTTGCTGTTGTAGCCCATCCACCTCAAGTGAATTAACATGGATGTTAACATTTCTTAATGATGTATTAATGATCAAATAAAGTTAATGTGTTTAACAATAGTTACTACATTGTGTGTGTATAGTATATACAGTTAGGTCCGGAAGTATTTGGACAATGTATATATGACTGTATATATACACTGCTCAAAAAAATTAAAGGAACACTTTTTAATCAAAGTATAGCATCAAGTCAATTAAACTCCTGGGATACTGATCTGGTCAGTTAAGTAGCAGAGGGAGTTGTTAATCAGTTTCAGCTGCTTTGGTGTTAATGAAATTAACAACAGGTGCACTAAATGAGCAACAATGAGACAACCCAAAAACAGGAATGGTTTTACAGGTGGAGGCCACTGACATTTTTTTCCCTACTCATCTTTTCTGACTGTTTTTCACAAGTTTGCATTTGGCTAGGGTCAGTGTCACTACTGGTAGCATGAGGCGATACCTGGACCCTACAGAGGTTGCACAGGCAGTCCAACTCCTCCAGGATGGCACATCAATACGTGCCATTGCCAGAAGGTTTGCTGTGTCTCCCAGCACAGTCTCAAGAGCATGGAGGAGATTCCAGGAGACAGGCAGTTACTCTAGGAGAGCTGGACAGGGCAGTAGAAGGTCCTTAACCCATCGGCAGGACTGATATCTGCTCCTTTGTGCAAGGAGGAACAGGATGAGCACTGTTTGGTGGTTGGTCAGTGATGGTCTGGGAAGGCATATCCATGGAGGGACGCACAGACTTCTACAGGCGAGAGTATGCAGGCAGTTCCTGGAGGATGAAGGAATTGATACCATTGAATGGCCCCCACGCTTGCCTGACCTAAATCCAATAGAACACCTTTGGGACATTATGTTTCGGTCCATCCGACGCCGCCAGGTTGCACCTCAGACTGTCCAGGAGCTCAGTGATGCCCTGGTCCAGATCTGGGAGGAAATACCCCAGGACACCATCCGTCGTCTCATTAGGAGTATGCCCCGACGTTGTCAGGCATGCATACAAGCACACGGGGGCCATACAAACTCCTGAGTACCATTTTGAGTTGCTGCAATGAAATTTCAGCAAAATGGACTAGCCTGCTGCATCATTTTTTCACTTTGATTTTCGGGGTGTCTTTGAATTCAGCCCTCTGTAGGTTGATAATTTTCATTTCCATCAAACGATGTGGCATCCTTTCGTTCCTAACACATTACCCAGTCCATATCAGTATAGATCTCCAGCATACTATTTTTACCCATTGAGATCTGATATGTTTTCAAAGTGTTCCTTTAATTTTTTTGAGCAGTGTATGTATATATATATATATATATATATATATATATATATATATATATATATACATATATATATATATATTAATTACCTTAAATAAAAAAGAAGTTGTGTCCATTTTAGTTTCAGTGTTTCAACCAGGTAATCTGTAGTAATTTAATAATTGGCTAGTAGGTTATAAATGTTATTTAACTGCTTGAAAATGGTAACTACAATTTACGTACACTGTAAATACACAGTACATTGTTTCCACTTCAGTTACTGCAGTGTAATTAATTAATACTTTATAAAACATAATGAAGACACTCTACAATAAAGGTACATTCATAGACATTGCTTTATACATTAGTAAGCATTAATAAACTCTTATGTCAGTTAACTGTTAACTAATGATTCTAATGATAGACTTACTAAAGAGTGAATCAAGTCAATTAACCACTATCTAATGATAGTAAGGAATACTAGCGTATTATTTCCTATATTAAGTAACCGAGTATAAGTATTAATTAATATAATTTTTAAAATATATTTACTCCTAAATACATTTTAAAATTCGATAATGCAAATAGTACACACAAATAAATATTTTTACACACACATACACAAGTATATATATATAAAATGTTTATAAAGTTACTGATAGCTTGTGAAGTGAAACTGTACTTTATGTTTTGCTGTCTCTAAATAAATTACTTGGTAGATACAAGTCTTTATTTGATTAAGGCTTATTTGATTTCCCCCTTTGTCACAGGATAGCATGGAGATAAAAAAATGACTAGTTGGAAAAATGAGGCTGCAATACTGAAGATAAATCAGTAGCTGGGTTATAGTGACCTAGCCGCGGGGTAGATACATCTGGTCGTAGTGAAAGATGGGGAGAGAGGTGGTGATATCTGCATTGTGTCCACTGTTACTGAGATTGACCCAGCCACAAACCCTGCAGCTGAGTAGCACAAAAACCATCCAGAATTGTGGAAAATGACCAAAAACATTTTGGAAAAAATACAGCCTTTGGGCAGGAAAAAAAAACAGCATTTAGATAGCAATGTGCATAATCATCTGAGTTTAGCACTCTAACTGCAGTTTTTGATTAACCTCAAATTACTGAATGTAGGACTGCATACATTTTGAGTAAAAAAAAACATTATTTTTCTTGATCCACTGTCCAAATGTAGGCACTTATGAAATAACACAGCACTTGGATATGTCTGCCATTTGTATGCCATCAGTTCAGTTTTATATGCAACTTATATGGTTGCATATAATTTCTGGCTCTAGTAATAATATTGGTCCTCTGGCCAAGCTGGTGTCTATAGCTTAAAATGTTTCCTGCTGTTCCATGGTGCTGGGATGGGCCCTCATAGTCTGGGCACTCGATGAGGCAGCTCTCTCCTGAGCCTGGTAATTGCTTGGCTGACTCTGTCATTTTCACTTTCCATGGTACGCAGTAGATAAATCAAATAAATGAGGCCTTTGCCGAGGTTAGATGTGTTTCACAGTGCAGAGTTCAGCCTTTTTCTATTGTCTGAGATTTCTAACAAACACACTACCATTGATCTTCGCCCAACACATCGATAATAGTGGAGGAGTAAAGGAACAAGTTGTGCTTGATCTGTGAAGGGTGCACTGAGAAAAAAAAAATCCCCTCTGTTCTTTTACCATATGTGATTTTCCCTGTGTATAATTTCATAGTGTTTAAAGAAATACATTTGAAATTCTGACATTAGTTTTCTCAGGCATGGTATTAAATATGTCTGAGAAAATATTGTGGTTTTACTAGTGACCACATTTGATCGATTGTTGGGTTTTACAAGTTTTTTTTTCAGTAAACACCAAGCTTTTTTGTAAATGATAAAGAAGTAACTGTGGACCCTGAGGGAGGCGATTTCCATACTGCTGAGAACTGTACCTGCAGACCGCTCCTCTCTGAGCTGTAATCCTCCCAGGCACCTCTCTACAGCACTAATCGCTGGTGAGATATGCCATCCTTCCCTGAGACTCTGTCCTCAATTCCGCCAGAGAGACACCATGATTACAGGTTCATTATATGCTTGCTCCATTCCTACTCCCAGCAGTAAGAAGCCCAGGGCTATCTCATCCATGTACAGTAGTTGATTAAAATCACTTCACTCATGCAAGGGCTAAGCAGAGAATTAGGATGCACAGAGGGGACTGTGAATCTGAGCATGTGTGCGTATATATGAATCTGTGAACATGTCAGCTTTGATTCCATGAGTTATGCCTCTGTGTGATGGAAAGTCTGTTTCAGATTATAGGCTCGAGCACTGGTTTGAGAATTGCCTCAAGCTCCAACACAGTAGTGGCTATAGTGTCTGACTGATATGGGATGCCACTGAAGTGTTGAAGCTTCAAAGCTTTGACATTTAACATAACTTTAACTAGAAGACTAAGAGAAGCTTTTTCTCTCTCTCTCTCTCTCTCTCTCTCTCTCTCTCTCACTTGTGTGAGGGATTCAAAACAAGTTTTTGTAACAGTTTTGAGACGCTGTTAATGATTAGAGTGATGCACTCACCATGAAATGTTTTAAACATCAATATGCTGTGGTGTCAGTTCTATCAAGGAAGAGCTTTGAAAGGTGTCTGGACAAAAATATCTGTATTTCATTAAGCCTTTTATTATTTTTTTTGCTTTAAAAGCTACATACTTTTACATATTGCCAGATTTAAGCATTGAAAATAGATTTTAGTCTCGTCTTAAATTATTATTTTCCCATATTGTCCTGTTGTGTGTAAAATCCGATCTTAACCACGCCAATCTACTCCTATTCATAAGTATTAAACATATTCATTATTTACAACACAATGTATTGAATGCTACAGGATGGAAAATGTCTTATGTGTAATCTTGACATCATGAATGAAGGACTGATAGCCAAGCTGAACTACCATCCACCATTTTGATCTGAAGTCCTGTTCTCAGAGAAATTCTGTGAGATCCCAGGTTCCAAGAGTCAGTATCACTGGTCAGGATTCTTACTCGTGAGCATAATTCGGTTAAATCCTTTAGTGTGGTTTGAGAACAGAAGAATGATCCAGGACAAAAGAAAACCTATGAAATCTGTCACTGTATTTGCAGAATAAGTCAATTTGCCAAGACAAGTTTGGTAGCTGAAGTTGGTTTCACTAATTTTACACTGAAGCTACAATGCTAATGTAGCTAATTAGTAAGGAAAAGCTTATACCTTTATAGTTAGCCATCATGCAAACTACTGTGAATAATCACTTGTGTCAAAATATATTGTTTAGCTAAATAATACAAATTGTACATAAAGAATAAGTCTGTATTAATAAATAAATATTTTTATTCATTCATTTGTCTTCAGTAACAACTTTATCCTGGTCAGGATCATGGTGGAGCTGGTGGATCAGAGGTCACTGGGGTGGGAATACACCCTGGATGATCCAAAAACAAATATTTTAAAATATACAGATTAAGTTGCAACTACATTGTCAACACCAATTCACATCTGCATTAAAGGTCTGCATCAGCACTGTAGGAGTGTCACTAATGTCAACATGGTTGATGACTCAGAGTCTGATGAGTCTGATGCTTGTGTGATGCCAAACTATTTGCAAAGAAAAACTGTAATTTCTGCTTCAGCTGACAGCTACTACTCCTTCAAACTGTTACTTTTGCCCAGCAGACTTTTGTGTTTTGGCAAAAGGGAATATTGTGTGTATTTGATTTTTTTTTGCTGAAGTATGTCTACAGTCGTCAGACAAACATTGCAGACAAACACTGCAGTTTCAAACAGCCTGTAATTTTTAAGAGTGAAAAAGGAGAGAAAATCGCACAGGACATTAAATAATTGTAGAGCCACTATGCTTTTGAGAAACTGACCCCTATCAACTTGTCTTTGCCTTTTGTCTTCTAAGAGTATGGTGGAAATCTTTAAAGAAGGACAGTGTGTCCCTCTTGGGCAGACAGAACAGAGCAGGTGGCTAATGACAAATGAAAGGTGCTTGGTCACTTATGATCCTGTCAGAAATGATCACGGTTATTCCACTGAACTCTAGCCAAGCATTCTTCCCCATCTCACAGTTGCCAGTAACTGTAAACCCAGTCGCTTCTCCCTGCTGTGAAGAATGATAGTCAGCTAAGAAGGTGTGAGCAAAGGTAGACCGAACTAATCCTATCTCTTCACAGAATTTTCTAATATAAAACAGAACAATATAATAGATGTAGCCTTACATTGTACCATTGATTTATAAAGCTTTTAGCCATTTATGATTTTTAAGGCCTGACGATCTGACTGAGAGTCGCTAAAGTGCAATTTGAACAGAGTAGGTTCATTAAACTTTAAAGTCCATGTGAAAAGTACAAAATTAGAGGTAATTTTACAGAACTGCCGAAGATTGTATAGTGGTTGTGTTGTGTCTGAAAGCTAGAAGATTTTCTTACAGTTAATTATGGGATTTTTTCTTCTGTATTTTATTCTAGCATATGCACCAGTAATAATAAGCAAAAAATGCATTTTGTCTGAAGGCCTTATTAAACTTCCTAAAAGGCATTAATGTTATAGTTATTTAACCTTTGGTATAGTCCAAGGAAGTACAGTATAGTCTAGACACCAGAGTCAGATCTGATATCTCCTCAAGATTAAAAATTCTCTGAATGAATGGTAAAATTGATGGACTTCTGCACCTTATCAGTGAGAAACAGCAAGCTAACTAGCAATATGTAGCTCAGGTAATCACTATAAGTTAATGCCATAACAGCTGAGACAAATAACTTTAATGAAATTCATTCCCAAGTGCATTCATGCAAGTTATCACAATAAGACTTCAAGCAAGGTCACACACCTACATGAGATGACAAAATGTTAGCTAATTTAACTCTTGTGTCTGCATTCATGAAGTGATGTTGACAACCCGGTTGTAGATCTGTAAGCCAATACATTTGGAATGTATGTATGTATGAAAAATGTAGACTGTAACCAGTGTTACAGTTTTACATTATTTTTTGCAGGGAGTAAGCAACAAAATATTACAGAAATAGCTTGTAATCTGAAATACCTTTTTAGACATGGGGTGAATTTATAACTGTGATAGGCCTTAAATGCTAACATGGCAATATGTACTTGTGGTGTATTTGTGGGCAAATACGTTCAACAGTGTTTAAGCAAAGAAACGGAAAGGTCCACACGGCAGATAGGCGAACAATCCAGAACTTTTATTTAACTAATAATGCACACTGAGCAGTTACCACCACATTACAGCCGACATTCCAATCATACTTGTCTAACCCCCAAGTTCACTTTCCACTGGCCCCTAGTGGCGTTTCCTTAAATAGCATTACTATTTCAACCTTCATCAGTTTGTCTGTGTGGAACACAGCTCCTCCCCTGTAAATCTTGACTTCCACACAATTTCCTTTTACATTTTCCTTTTTACACAGAATTTTTTTTTTTTACATTTACTTTTCTCTTCTTTCTTTCACAATTTAGTCTATCAGGTGGACGTCTGTATCTTACTGGGCGAGTTTTCTGTTCCACAATTTGCACTGATGTTGTTGTTGATAAATCTTCCTCGGTGTTACACACAGGCCGTTGCTCCTCGCAAGTGTCCATGTTCACATCATCGAAATCCCAGCAAGGATCTACACAAGCAGAACTTTCTCCCTATGACCCCTGAGTTTCAGTTTCAATACCTTTGCGGCTCAACATTTGGTTTACATGTCTTTTCACACAATTTCCATTCACTGTAAGTTACTGGACCCACCACTTCACGTACCACTCTCTTTAACCATTTCTCCCTGTAATTCTTTACCAACACCTGTTGACCTACTGTAAACACTCCCACCCGCAACAAAGGTGGGTCTATTTCATTTTGCATTCTTTGGAAGAACTGAGGTTTTATGAGTGATAACCTGGTCTTCTCAGGAACAGTTCAGCTGGGGTCTTTCCAGTTTTAGTGTGAGGTGTATTTCTGTAACCAAACAGAAAATCAGCTACACAGTGCTCCAATGTCCTACCACCCATGGATCTATTCTTGGCTAGTGCTTTCTTGAGATTTTGCACTAATCTCTCTGCTAGACCATTGCGTGCAGGATGATAAGTGGGAGATTTAATATGTTTCACCCCATTTTTGGTAAGAAATGACTCAAATTCCTGTGATATAAACTGAGGCCCATTATCTGTAACTACTTCTTTAGGTAACCCATAAGCAGCAAAGAGATTTCTAAGCGCTTCAATAGTTTTAGCTGAGGTGGTTGTGCTCATGTGAATGATTCCTGGCCATCTTGCATAAGCATCCATCACTACTAAGAACAACTGCTTGTTGTCCTCAGCAAAATCAAGGTGTATTCGCTCCCACGGACCTGAAGCCCATTTCCATGTATGCACGGGTGCAGTGGCAGGCATACTACGATGCTGTCGGCAAATAGTACACTCACTCACCTCCTTCTCAATACTAGCATCTAAGGTGGGCCACCAGCAAAGACTTCTGGCCAAGCATTTCATCTTAACCATTCCCCAGTGGTGCTCATGCAACTCTAATAGTAGCCTTTCTCAGGAACTACCACATGTAATCCCCACAACAGACAATCATCTTCTACAGTCAGCTCAAATTTTCTCTGAAAATAAGGCTTCAGCTCCTCACTCTGCACTTGTTTAGGCCACCCTGTCAATACCATCTGCTTTACTAACTTCAGAACAGGATCCTTGTCTGTTTCTTTTGCTATCTCACGAGCTGTTAAAGGTAAGTCATACTAAGTCAGCCACATAAGAGACTCTGTACACAGGGTTTGACACTA
Organism: Pangasianodon hypophthalmus; assembly: GCF_027358585.1. Taxonomy (NCBI): domain Eukaryota; kingdom Metazoa; phylum Chordata; class Actinopteri; order Siluriformes; family Pangasiidae; genus Pangasianodon; species Pangasianodon hypophthalmus. The sequence goes on from NC_069714.1 coordinate 14,524,650, forward strand.
CATCCACACTAGACTTCACAGGTAGTCTAGATAAAGAATCAGCATTGCTATGTTGCTCTGACCTTTTGTATTGAATTTCATAGGTGTAAGCTGCTAGTATTAGGGTCCATCTTTGCATCCTGGCAGCAGCCAGTGTTTTGGGTCCTAATATTTTTAACAATGGCTTGTGGTCTGTCACTATCAGAAACTTCCTGCCATACAGGTATTCGTGAAATTTCATAACTCTGAATACAAGACCAAGTGCCTCTTTCTCGATTTGTGAGTAGTTTTGTTCTGTTTTAGTCAACATTCTAGAAGCAAAAGCAATCAGTCTCTCACTTCCATCATTCAATTTGTGACTTATTACAGCACCTACCCCATAAGGTGAAGCATCATATGCTAAAATGATAGGCGGGGTCGTAATGGACTAATATCTGCTCAGACTGTAAAGAGTTCTTGGCCTTATCAAATGCAGTCTGGCAGGCCTCAGACCACTCCCATTTCACATCTTTCTGCTGCAAGGTAGTCATAGACTGGATTACGGTAGACAAATTAGGAATGAATTTTCCATAGTAGTTTAACAGAGCTAAAAATGACCTGAGTTCCGTTACATTTGTCAGAACCGCAGCCTTCTTTATAGCATCAGTCTTTTCTTTCATGGGATGAATACCAGCGGCATCTATGACATGTCCTAGATATGAAACGCTGTTCTGCATGAACTCACATTTATCCTTCTTTACCCTAAGGTTGTACCTTTCTAGTCTCCTCAGAACCTCTTCCAAGTTACCTAGATGACTCTCTGTATCCTGACCAGTTATCAGGTTGTCGTCAAGTAACAAATGACTCCACCCATACCCTGAAGGACTTGATCCATTATCTTTTGGAAAATAGCAGGTGCACTGGCAACACCATATGGTAAGCGATTGTAACAATATAACCCTTTATGAGTATTAATTGCTAGATAGGAGCCACCCACTCACTGGGTGAGATTACTCCCTCTGCTTCCAGTTATTGTAACACTCTCTCAACTGCTTCTCTAAGTGCATAAGGTACGAGGCTTACAAAACTTTGGAACAGCTCCGGCAGATACTTGTAGCTTTGCTTCAATGCCCTTAAGCTTTCCTAGCTCAGGTTTGAACACAGATGCATGTCTAGCACACACATCGTCCACGGTTTCCGGAGCCACATGATTTACTTTGGACCAATCCAATATTAGCTGACTTATCCAGTCCCTACACATCAAGGACGGACCTTCTCCTTGTACTACTAATAGATCCAGCTTTTTAGTGCATTCATTGCATTTTACCTTAACTGTGAATTTCCCTTTTAAAGGCAACGACTCCTGACTGTATGTTTTCAGTACACAATTGGATGGGCTAAGTTTCACTGCCTTAAACCTACGATGGTACAAACTTTCAGATATAACAGAGACGGCGGCACCAGTGTCTACTTCCGTCTTCACACGGACACCATTTACATTAACATAAACATATGGTTTTACCATTTCACTTGTACCTGAGTCCATAGCAGACAGTTCAGCCCTACCACAGTCCACAGTCTGTTTCGTGTCTCTGGGGTGTTCCTCAGCAGTCACGCATCCCGCAGGCGCACCGCTGCTCGTGTCGGTGTGGAGATGGAGATCGCTGAAGCTTCCATCTGCTTGCGGCTGATGATCCTCACGACGCTTGCGATGTGGACAAACGTAGCTCTTGTAGTTCCCCTTGCGCTGGAGACTGTTGATCACGTTGCTCGCTTGATGCTTGAGAGCGTTGCAACATCGCGGCTCTGCGTCCAATTGCATTGCCCCTGTTGCTGGCTTTTCCTTGACTCTGGCCTTGCGTGTACAACAGGCTTTAGCTATGTGTCCTTTCTTCTTACACTCACGGCACTCTACGTCTTTAAATCTACACTCGTCAGGTCTGTGGCCTTTTCCATTACAGCGATAGTACGGTTTTCCGCTAGCTTCCGGCCTTCCTGTATACTCTCTGGGCTTCAGCTTAGCTTTCTGGTAAACCTTATAAGCTTTATATGACTTCTGTGGAAACTATTCTGCGCTGCTCTTTGTTGCTTCAAACGCCAGTCCCATTTCAACTGACAGTGTTAAGGTCAAGGCTTTAGTGTGAGCTGCACTTAGCAACCAATGCCTGGTCTAAAATGTCCCGAACTTGCACGTGGCTGCTAGTGTCCTCAAACTGGCAATGTTCTCACTTATAGTCTCGTTTTCCAGTTGATTCCTCATGTGAAACTTGTATCTTTCAGATATGAAGTTGGTTTTCAGAACATAGTGTTTCTGTTGTAGCTCCACCAACTTGGTGTACGTTTTTTCCGAGGGCTTCCCCGGTGCACACAAGTCCATTAGTAGACTATGTGACTTTTTCCCTATGACTGTAAGAAACACCGCTTTGGTCTTTTCATTTTCTGTGTCCAAGCCATTAGCTGCAAAGTACTGCTCTAGTCATTCACGATAACTCTCAAAACTCTCTTGACTTTCTTCAAAGTGAAAATCTTCGGGCTTTCCGAAAGCCATTTTCCGTTAGTTGGTCCTTACACTCACCGAACAACTCTCTGGATGGTCCTGCAGCTTTTCGCGGTCTTACTCTGCCTCAACGGAGTAGCTTAGCAAGCTAACTCTGTGCCTTCCCCGTCAAACATCTCATCCTCGTCGCCAAAATCTGTGGTGTATTTGTGGGCAAATACGTTCAACAGTGTTTAAGCAAAGAAACAGAAAGGTCCACACGGCAGATAGGCGAACAATCCAGAACTTTTATTTAACTAATAATGCACACTGAACAGTTACCACCACATTACAGCCATACTTATCTAACCCCCCAGGTTCATTTTCCACTGGTCCCCTAGTGGCGTTTCCTTAAACAGCATTAGTATTTCAACCTTCATCAGTTTGTCTGTGTGGAACACCACAGTACTACGCCATGGTTTTTAGGAGACGCCAATAGCAGCAGGTCACTTTCTACCTCTGAAGTTACAAAAAATGTCTTAGTTTTACACAAGTCACAAAAATAAAGCTGTAGATGACTTTAGCGGCTGCTGCCATTTTGACACTGAGAAGTCAGTCCAGCAAAAGCAAAGCATAATCATAAGCTATTGACCTAATAAGTACTATTTTTTTGTAATGTAATGTAATGCAATGTTTATATGAGATTAATTGATAAATAACACATTTGTGAATTATAAAGTAAATCTTATGCTCAATCCTAAACCTGTTATATAAAACTATAAATAATTTTCAAGTGCTATTAAGAGTCAACAACTTGAATTATCTTTTTTTTTCCTCTAAAAATCTGCCCTTTAAGGTAATTTCTGAAAGTCTCAGCTGAATGAACACGCTGTCCTATGATGACCAGCACCTTTAGAAAGCATCTGCTCAGGATTCAATGCAGTGGTATAAGCCTGGAAAAACAACACCTTCAATATCCCTATTTTATTTCAGGTTTGGGGAGTGATGTGGTCTTGGCATGGGCTCGATGGTGGAGGCCAGGTCAGGGATGATGGAGCAGTCGGAGTTGACAGGACCACCTGCTCCCACCTGGATTCAATGGACGGCACCAGCTGTTTCTGCATGTTGCTGGTCTGGGAAGTTGCCCTGCTGAAAACTCCCAGTGCCCCTCCAGCTGCTCCTGCTGACATCCTGTATCTTTACATACCTCACAAGAGTCAGCAAGAGAGAGAGGCAAGACAAACTGATGTAGTTCACTTGCATCACCCTGACCTTGATCATTAGCTGTGTTGTTAGTCAAAATCTGGTATCAGCAGTGACTTTCACAGTTTTTTTTTTTTTTTTTTTTTTTCATTATTATAGCGACACTATTTTTTATTTATTTTTCCACTATTTTTAGTTTAAAGAACTGCTATTTTTTTTAGACATTTTAAATAGTTTTTCCTCAAAGACATTATGGCCAAACTCATTCTTCTGACAAAAATCTGATGACTTTTTCATCAGATTTCACAATAGAAACAGCCATTTGGTGAGGGCTAATCAATGCTTAAGGGTAAGACATATTGCAGTGGTTGGTGAATTTAGCCTTAAGCACAATCTTTAAAACTAACTGAATTCACACACTTATTGTTAATGAGTGGTTTTAGCATAATTGATTTTTCCCCACCTCTCTAGTAATCCTCCATTTATACATTCATTGCTTATTTCCCCAAAGGCCAATTTCAGCTAATGTTTATGTGGGGAATGGAAGTATAAACTGGTGAAACAGCAACAGTAATCTCATTGAAAAGGAGTCAGGACATTTTAAAAGGGGCAAACTCCCTTTTGCTAAACTGGTAAAGGCAGCAGAAAGCTGAAGCTTTGTGTTTGCTGATTACTGCCAATTCTTGAATAGTAAAGCTCAAATGACTTTTCAGTATCAACAAAGCAAAGCTGTGGCTGTTTTGTACTCTGGGTATATTGTGATGTGCAATGACAAAGGCATTTCCAGGAAAGGACCCTATATGGTATATTTTTTTTCCATAGCCAGAATTGATATAATAAGAGCCTCTGACAATAAAGGAATAGTTTGTAATAATGTGTAACCCAATACCCCTACAGCCACTGAGGGCCAGCATTGGGAGTAAGGCATTACAAGGCATCATTGTGAATTTGGGTTACAGGTTTGTCCTATGATGACCAATAAGATTTCCCTTTCTCATGTCTGAGAAAAATAACTGGTCTGTAACATGCAGGAGCAGAGAGAATCTTGTATAGAATGAATTAATATGAATGGACTGATATGCAAAATTAATATAAATGAATATGAAAACACAAACAACATTCATTGCTCATCAGAGGAATGTTATTTCATTGTTTCATGACATTTAGGAGAAAGATTATGCAAACAAAATTAGTTTCTATTACTTACTTGATTATGCTGTTTATGATGTTTGTCAAAAATATGTCTGAAGCAAAAATGAGGCAAAATTAACACAAACACTGCCTCTTTTTTTCCCAATTTTTTACTTTATTACTTTGACCCTTTTCAGGCCATAACTTTCAGGCAGGCTGTGATTTGTTCTCCCATCATAATGGCTGACACTGTCATGCACTTTACCCAAATAAATGGAGGGTAAGAGTTTCAAGTAATTACTATCTTTTTCTATAATGATGATGGATGGCATTGTGTTTCATGATATGTGACACTTAACCGTGACATTGAAGAGATGAAGAATGTTGTGCCCCAACACTACATAAAAAAATGATTTTTTTTTTTTTTTTGTGCAGTAAATTTTACTTTATTTTGAGCCCTTCTAAATTGTTTTATTTTATGCTGGGGAAACTGATGTGCCTGTGTTTGTGAGAAGGGCTATTACTGTCTAAATAGAGCAATAAAGAGATGAAAAAACAAGTAAGTCATGTAACAAATTAAATGAAAATATAAGATGTATTGAGGTATAAAAACAGAATTATCGAAGTACTAGTGAAGCTCTGGTATAGCAGAAAGAAATGGTTGTGGCAGCTGACCCAATCCCAAGAACTGAGAACAAGTCCCAAGTAGCCCAAGATAGGCACACACAACCTCAAACTGCAACTAATGTATTGTGGTCATACTTTATGATACATTCATAAGCACTGAATAACATATTTGAGGACATCAGAAGCATTCATAGAAGTGTTCCACAAGCTCTGAATAAGAATTCACCCCCTTGAACTTCTGTCCACTTCTGTGCAAAGCATCTCATGACCTCAGTATACTAAATATACCTGTTCCTGGAAGACCATGAAGACCAAGGAGCTGTCAAAACCATTCCACACAATCAGTTTTTCCAGAACTTCAACCATCCTGTGAAGCACCATTAAATCCATTATTAAAATGGAAAGAATATGGCAGATCCACAACAGTGTCTAAAGAAATCCATCTGCCAAAAGTAACTGGGTATGGAGGGGTAACTGGGTAAGGATAAGTTAGAGAATCAACAAACCAATATGTATTCAAAATTTATAAAGTGCTTATTTTCTCTTACATCAGTACAGATCCAATTACTTTATAAAACATGTCATCTCATCTCAGAATGCTGACAGAAACTGTCCATATGCATTATTGTATAAATGTTACCAAGTGCTTATACATTTGTTATGAAATACTTATAAAACCTCTTTTTTTTACAATGCATGATAACTTTAAAATAACTGCTACTTACCTTGTTTAATGACACACAGTTGTCTGTGCATAACATTTTGCTCATCCGTTCAGCCACAGAACAGGGGAACATACAAAAAATGCATAATTACTGACTCTTGAGCATTTCTTTGAAATAAGTTTGTTTCAAACATGACCCCAAGCTGCCCAAAAGTATGAGCTGTCTGAAATCTGCTCCTACTATCATTGGCAGCCTGGTAGTTGATGTTGCTTATCATGTCATATGCAGTTATGAAACCTCTGCTATGAAGTCCACACTGCTCATATGTCTGTCCAGCTCTGAGCATAACTGATCAAGTATAACTCACTGAAAGTTCTGAGCTTTTCATCCTACAAGCCACATTGCATGCTTTTCCGAAAGCAGGTCACTTTGAACTCTTTGGAAAATGAGTGTGGCCAGAGGTCCCCAACTCTAATGTCACATTTAAATTCACTTTGTTCACAGTGCCAGACTGATGGATTTGCCAAAGGACAATGTTCTCTGATCTGCCTCTCCTGTTCCTTTAAGTCCACAGCTCAGTCCTTCGGTCCATACTGTCTCAAGCTGCTATAGTCACTGGGCTCGGAGATGAGAGTCAGTTTCCATGGTGACACAGCGAGGGGTTGACAGGTGGATTAAGTGCATTCATTCTTGAACATTAAAGACAGCAGATGCTGCTTAAGGCCTGTTAAGCTACAGCAACAAATTGAAATTAGAGAGCTCATAAAATGATGTGATGCATTGTAATCAGCAAATGGATTTAAAAATGGTTTTAAATAGAGCAAAAGTATAACAACCAGGTTTCCTAAAAGTAAAAGCAGTTTATAATAATAAATAAATGTTCATTGTGCTCATTAAAATTGACTATTTTTCTCACATAGTGCAGACATTACCAGTTTATCAGTGTGAGAACTTTAAGATTATATCCGGATGTCAAACTCAATTTCCTTCAAAGAAAGGCTATTTTTTCATGGTTTTTTTTTTCTGTTCTAGCTTCTTTGCTATAACATTAATAAAGAAATCATACATGTTTATGAGAATGCACATGTTCTCAGTCTCATCTCTCTTTGCTCAACTTTTTTTTCTACTTTTTTTATTAACAACATAGGGTGCTACATTGGGTGTGGCATTTTAGATAGATAGATAGATAGATAGATAGACAGACAGACAGACAGACAGACAGATTGATAGATAGATAGACAAACAGAGACAGACAGACAGATAGATAGATAGATAGATAGATAGATAGATAGATAGATAGATAGATAGATAGATGTACTTTATTGATTCCTGAGGATTTGACATTTAGCACCAGACATATTTCTGAAATGTTTTAGATAAGGGTTACACACAGCATATTTATTTTAAAGAGCAGTTCAACGTCTGTGACACTGTTAGACATGTGTTAATTGCAAGCCCACGTGCCCTGTTGCATTTTTTTTTTTTTTTTTTGGCTCTTTCTCAATTTAACTTTATACAAATGCATTGAAACCCCAAGCTACTACTTTCTATATTATGTGGGCTTTATATTAACTGAAAATAAACAATGATGCAGTTTTGTGAGAAGTAGATTGTGAGATTCATGCCCCGACACTGTACAATAGTGATCATGCTCGATGCATTTCAAAAAATTTATTGAAGAAGAGAAAAAATTCCTCACTCCCAAATATTCAAACTCAGACGCAGACAAAATTAAAGCTTCTAATTCAGCTGGGAACAGGACATTTGTCAAAAAAGTGCTAGGTTAAGCAAGAGTGCTGCTGTAACTCATCAGTCTCATAAAACCTCTTTTTTTTTTTTTTACAATGCCTGAATTCGTTTTGTGTATATGTGTTCATATGTTTTATTAGTTATTTGTTTGGGAGCACAGTGGCTCAATGGGTAGCATTGCCACCTCAAAGGTCCAGGGTCCCCAGTTTGATGAACTCGAGTTACTGTCTATACCAAGTTTCATATGTTCTCCCCATGTTTCCATGGGTTTCTTCTAGGTTCCCTGGTTTCTGTCTCTACTGTCCAAATACATGAACCTAATCTGCACCTAGGTGTGAATGAGTTTGTGAATGTGTGTGAATCGTGCCTTGCGTCCAGTGTTCCCAGGATAGTCTCCGAATCCATCGTGACCCTGACCAGGATAAAGCGGTTGAAAAAAATAGCTCCTGAATTCCTGTCATTTTTTCCCCCTATTTAAATTGTTAAAATAGAAAACAGAAAGCAAATACAGGAGATTTCCACTGGTAAAATGAATATTTTACTGAGGTCAGAGGAAAGTGTGTGTCCTTAAATTGTCAGTTCAGTTTGATTGTTCATTACTGTCATGAAGTAATATAAAAATATAAAATAATTATATACATGGTACAGTGCTTAAAAGTCTCCTACTGTGTTTTGACTTAAAATAAATTGAAATAAAATGTTGACAAACTTATTATCATCCATATATTCTCTGAACATTTTGAACACCCTTGTTCAATGAGTTTCCCTATCTGTGCTAATAGATTTTTCATGCAATGGTGCATAAATACTGTAGAAATTTTGTTAAATTAGGTTTTTTACGTGTCAAGCAACATTTGCTATTACTTTATTTTAAAAAATTGGTCAGTTTTAGAATGGAACATGTGTTTAGAGAAATATGATAGAGCAAAATATGCAAAAAAAAATTAAAGATGAGTCTTGCTCATCAGCTTGAAACAACTTTCATTTCAACCTCTTAGATTGGCACTAATTCAATTCTGCTCATTATGCATTCACCACTGTTGTTCACTCAGGCCAAGGCGTACAAGACTAATAGTGAATAAATGAATGTGATAAAACACATCTCTGATTGTAGGACTGAAGCCTATGTGTTTGATTAGTGAATTAATGAGCACTGAGATGATGAAACAAACACATGCTCCAAAACAGAAATGCACAGTTCAACTAATCAATGGCTATCTGCCATCCTGCCATGCCACATTGACAAGTCATTGGGTAATCCATCGCCTAGCCACTTCATGTGTTTAGTCTAAGCCGCACATCTGCTGTTCTGGCATCAGCATGTGTGGCCTTAAGTCAGGGCAGTCCAAAGAGCCTTAATTCTGGTCTGAGGGGCTGGAGTCTTCTGCCTCTATGCCAAATGGATTTTCATTAAGCTCTTGGCTGAACGATGTGCCAGAACTTTGATAGAGGAAGCGTTTCATCTATTTTCAGTTAGTGTCATCTACCAAGTTTTTTTCTCTCACTTTGCCTGCATGTTGATGTCAGTTTTTTTTCTCCTCAAATGAATTAGCTTGCCTTTTATGGGCTTTGATGTTTTTGGGTAAACAGAACTTGGACCAAAAGAGGCAAAAAGCAATTCCACACACTGAAGCATAAAGGCCCTTCAACTTTGAGCCACAGATTCACAATTTTCCACTAGCATGATATAATATAGAACTTAAGATCACACTGGCTGGTGGCTATGATAAGTGATATGAGAAGCTTAGACAGACATCGAAAGCTCTGACAATCTAAGCATGCAATAAAACACAACAAATCAAAACTGTGCTACCTACCACACACAAAGATAAGCTCACAGAATCTGTACTTCTTTTGCTAATTTGCTTCTTTTAAAAAAACTTATAGAAATAATTAGCCCTCAATATCATTGTAAAATAATATATAATACATACAGCAAATAATTTCATATAGGAATATTCTAATTTTTATTTAATACTCTAAGTTTTATGGCTGGGTCCCTGGAGGACTTGTGGTTAGGCCACAGCGCTCTCACCGCTGCGGCCTGCGTTCGATTCCCAGCCTGGGAACCATCCCCAGCCACTGGAGTTGCGTGCAACAGTGCACTCTCAGTGCTGGTCCCAAGCCTGAATAAAACTGGGGAGGGTTGTGTCAGGAAGGGTATCTGACATAAAAACCGTGCCAAATCAAATACATGGACCAATGAGCCGCTGTGGCAACCCCTAACAGGAGCAGCTGAAAGAGGAAAAACAACAACTTTACGATTTATGGCTGTTTTTACCTTATATGTTATACATGGATTATATTTTTAAAAGCCTAACTATCAAGCCTATTGACTATTAGCCTAACTATCAAGCTGTTCAACAGTCAGCCTGTCTTAATTGCACTACAATATACACTCACTGTCCACTTTAATAGCAACACCTGTACACCTGCTCATTTATGCAGTTATCTAATTAGCCAATCATGTGGCAGGAGCACAATGCATAAAATCATGCAGATACAGGTCAAGAGCTTCAGTTAATGTTAAATCAGACATCACAATGGGGAAAATATGTGATCTTAGTGACTTTAATCATGGCATGGATATTGGTACCAGATGGGCTGCTCTGAGTATTTCAGAAACTGCTGATCTTCTGGGATTTTCACACACAACAGTCTCTAGAGTTTACACAGAGTGGTGCAAGAAAAAAAACACAGAGTGAGTGACAGTTCTGTGGGTGGAAACACCTTGTTGATAAGAGAGGTCAGATGAAAATTGCCAGATTAGTTTGAGCTGCCAGGAAGTATATAGTAACTCATATATTCACGCTTTACAATAGTTGAAGATTAGAAAAAAATCACCAGATCTTTTCCAGTCTTCAACTGTCCAGTTTGGGTGAGTCTGTGCCCAAGATTCCTGTTCTTCCTGAGTCTGATAGCCTCTGATTCCTGTTCTTGGCTGACAGGAGTGGAACCTGCTGTGGTTTTCTGCTGTTGTAGCCCATCCACCTAAAGGTTTGCTGTGTTGTGCATTCTGAGATGTTTTTCTGCTCACCACAGTTGTAAAGAGTGATTATTTGAGTTACTATAAACATCCTGTTAGCTCAAACCAGTCTGGTCATTCTCCTCTGATCTCTCTCATCAACAAGGTATTTCAGCCTGCAGACCCCCTGCTCACAGGCTGTTTTTGTTTTTTCACACCATTCTTTAAACTCTAGAGACTGTTGTGTGTGATATTCCCAGGAGATCAGCAGTTTCTGAAACACTCAAACCAGCCCATCTGGCACCAACAACCATGCCACAGTCACAGAGAGCACACTTTCTCTTCATTCTGATGTTTGATGTGAACATTATCTGAAGCTCTTGACCTGCATCTGCCTGATTTTGTGCTGTTGTCACATGACTGGCTGATTAATAACTGCATAAATAAGCGGGTGTACAGGTGTTCCTAATAAAGTGGATGGTGAGTGTAAATTGAAGTGCAGTAGGCCTGTGTAATTACTATAATTACAGAAATCTGTCACTTGACAGACCTCAAATCACTATTCAATAAAAATACCATGTTCATTATTATGAGAAGTTTGCTTATTTAACATGGCACTTACACCTGAATATGTTTTTTTGGTGGATTACATGCTTTTGGACAGAATATAGCTGAGCAGTGTGCAACCAAACCAGACCCCAGGACCGCATTCTCGGAAGCTACCACTGCTAAGAATTTTAGCAAACAAACAAGCTATGGCAATCTGTTCATTTTTAATGTAAGCATACAAAATCAAAAAAATAGACATCTTACTTAAATGTGTGGGTAAAATGTATCTCTGTTAGAGCCATAGGGTTTAAAGTAGCAGTTGTTCATCTGGGTTTCCAAAAGAAAGATGCAAGAAAAAAGCATGTTATATATCTAAAATTAATAAAAATGCATGACTCTGAAAGCAAGAACTGACAGCCTGTGAAACAAACAACCATATTTCAAAATTATAAATCTGTGATCTCCATGTCTGTTGTTTGTAAATGATGACTTAATGCTGCTAATGTAAACAAGCATGAGTTTCAAAACAGATGATGTGTCTTTCATCTTCATTTTTCTGTAATGGTGAAGAGTTCAATGTTACCTTCAACCACTCTTTAGGAGTGATCACTCTTTAGAATAAAACATACATTGTTTCCCTTTTGTGATCAGTTCTGATAGACACTCTATACTTTTCAAAACACAAACTCAGTATTTTACACACCACAATGGCATTCCAATTTCTCATGATCCACCACTTTAGCTCTGGTACATAACCTCCTCTCCCATCATTCTCTCATTGTACTGGCTCTTATTTTCAACAAGGACATGTTTCTCATTCATCATACACACTGCATTTATCCAGCAGTGGGTTAGGAGATGGATGACACCACTTTGAATCTAGCACTCCTCCCCTCAGTCTGCAGTACACAGGATGGATGAATACAATTTAATGGTTTAGCCATAGCACAGCCTGTAAGACCCAAACTTAAACCCACTGCTCTTTGTTTCTGGCAACAATGACCTATGCCACTGTTATATGTTCACTGAATATACTGTACATTATTATGAATAATCATACACATATACAGTATCTAGGTACCACAGACATGTACTGTCATAGCTATATTACACATATTGTATTTTATTAAGCATATTAAAATTCAATGCATATTCCTGACTTCAAACTCTCAATCTTGTGTGTAAATAGGTCTCAAGGGATAGTTGTTATAGTTTGGTCCAAAGTGGGCCAAAGAATACCTTCCAAGACACTTTCAC